>NC_022022.1:36966895-36982908 GCF_000317375.1 Microtus ochrogaster | reverse complement strand
GCTCTGTAGACCAGGCTGGCCTCGAACTCACAGAGATCCGCCTGCCTCTGCCTCCCGAGTGCTGGGATTAAAGGCGTGCGCCACCACCGCCCGGCGGTTGAAATGCTTTTTTTCATAAGAGGGTTATGAGGTCTCTTCACAGCAATAGAACAGCAACTAAGACACTAGTCTTGGTAAGAATCAAAGACAGGAAAGTGAATTGAAAACCCAGTTCACTTTCGTCTATCACTATTGATCTGCCTTAAGAAAAAGCAACAAGGAAGAATAAAATATAAACTCTGAATAGATCTGTAAATAACAAGTATAAAGTCAACAACTTAAAATCTATATAACCTTTTTAATTTAAAAAAATATATATAAGCCCTGGATATAGAGGCTTCACTGGAGAAATCTACAAAATGTTTAAAGAGGAACTGACACACTGCTCAAACCTTCCCAATATATCGAAGACCAGAAGTAACTAATGCCAAAGTCAGACAAAAGTCATATCATCACCATCTCTTACAAACACTGATACAAATACTCTCAACAAAATCCCAGCAAACTAAGTTAAAAAATACATTAAAGATATTATGCACAATGAGTAAGTTTGATTTGTTCCTAGAATTTAATAATTAGTAAACATATATATAATCAACATAAAAATTGAGCCTACAAAATGTCATATAAATAGGAAGAAGAAAAACCTATGTAACCATCTCAATGGATAAAAAGAAGCATTCAACTAAGCTCAGCAGCTTTCATTATTAAAAATGTTCAATAAGCTAGAAATTCTATCAACATAATAAAAATTACATATAAAAGCCCCACTCTGAACATAATACTCAATAGAAAATAGCTATAAACTTTTTATCTCACATCAGAAATGATGAATAGATACCTACTTTTACCACTTCAATTCAACATAGTACTGAAGACTCTAGCCAGAGACAGTAGGCAATGAGAAGTATAAAGGCCATGATTCCGATGATTTTAAAAGCAGAAAATCCTAAATATTGTACAATTGAGCCATCTAAAATGGTAAATGAGTTAATAGAAGTGGTAGTATGGGGCCAGAAAGATGGTTCAGCAGTTAAAAGTGTACATTGCTCTTCCAGGGGAATAGAGATCTGTTCCAAGCATCTGTCACATCTGAAGCCTCCAGCTTCATCAGACACTTGTACTCATGTACACATACCCACACACAGACACACATATGTAGACTTAACTAAAAATAATAAGGATAAATCTTTAAAAAGTAACAGAATGCAAAAATAACACCCAACAATCAGTCAGCTCCTGTCCCCTAACAAAGAACACTCTGAAAAGGAAATTAAAACAATTATTCCATTTGCATTAGAACCAAGGAAAATAAAATACTCAAAGAAAGTAAAACACTCGCATACTAAAGGTGACTAAACATGGCTGAAGTAACTAAAATCATGGAAACATTCATGCTCAAGGATTAGAAAGCAGTATCATTAAGATGTCAATACCACATAAGGTCATCTACA
This sequence comes from Microtus ochrogaster, assembly GCF_000317375.1. NCBI lineage: Eukaryota > Metazoa > Chordata > Mammalia > Rodentia > Cricetidae > Microtus > Microtus ochrogaster. The sequence goes on along the minus strand of NC_022022.1, from coordinate 36,981,415 downwards.
AATTGCTGTATCATTCCTTTCAAAATACCAGCGGCGGTCTTTGCAGAAATACGATTGCTGTCCTAAAACTCATTTGTTATTTCAAAGGATCCTGGTTGAAAATAAAATTTGGAAAAGACGAACAAAGTTGGAAGATACCTATTTTTTTGATATTGAAACTTAGGAAATTACAGCAAGCAAATGTGGTGCCCTCCCACAAACAAACAAACAAACAAAACACACAAAAAAACTATGAGATACCTCAAAAATTTGATAACTAAAAAAAAAATGTGATACTTCAATAATAACCATGTGATACCTCATAAAAACATAATCGCAAATCAGGACAATAGGACAGAACCCGTAAGCTACCCCTTATAAACATTGGCCTGTTATTTTTTTCGTTGACAGGCCAGGATAACTCACGAAAGAAATTATAGTCATTTTAATGAACAATGCTAGAAAAAATTAATATTCATATTCAAAACAATGAAATTGTGCTCTTATAAGTACAGTACTTATAACTGCACTCTTATAACCAAAACTAATTGAAAATGTTTACAACCCCAAAGTATTAAACTTTCAGGTGTAACTATGCGGCAAAAGCTTCATGGCCCTGGGCTCGGCAATGGCTTCTGGATACAACAAGAAGCACCTGAGCAACAAATCAAGATAGATTAAAAATATGGACTTCATGAAAATCAAATGGTTTTGTATACTCAAAGATAGGACTGATAAGGAAGCAACACAATAAATGAGGGAACATATTTGCAAATAACATATTTGTATAAGAGTATATGCGGAGTAGAGAGAGAATTCCTAAAACGGTACAAAAAATAAAACTGATTCCAAATTGGGCTTGAGGACTTGAAGAGGCATTTGTCCAGAAAAGACACCTAAATAGCCTCGAATCACATGAAAACATGTTCAATGTTGCTAACTATTAGGGAGATGGCAGTCATAGCTACTGAGAAACAACAGCCCGTGTCCCTCAAGACAACACTATAAACGTCATACAGTAACAGATGCTGGCAGAACAGGAACTAGTGAGATTGTTGTTCATTGTTATGAGCGTCTAAAACTGCAGAAAAATTATGGGAGAAGATGTGGCAATTACCAAAAGAACTTCTAAAAATAAGATCACCATGCTGAACAGTGGTGGCACACACCTTTAATCTCAGCATTCGGGAGGCAGAGGCAGGAGGATTTCTGTGATTTTTAAGGCCAGCCTGGTCTACAAGAGTGAGTTCCAGGTCAGGCTCCAAAGCTACAGAGAAACCGTGCCTTGAAAAACCAAAAATACATACATACATACATACATACATACATACATACATACAATCACCATATAATTCTGCACACCATTTCTGAGAATATATATCAAATAGTGAAAGGGTCTTGATGAGATATTTGTATATGCATCCACGTTCACGGCCACATAATTCACAAAACCTAAAGATATTAAAATAGCACAAATTCCATAAAGGGCTGAGAATGAATAAAATGCGCTATTCATTGTTCTAGGTCCTTCTGTTGTGACAAACAGCATGACCCCAAGCAGCTTAGGAAGAAAGGAATGATTTGGCTGAACTTTCAGGCCGTAGCGTATCATGGAGGGAAGACAGGCCAGGAACCTAAGCAGGAACTCAAAGGAGAGACTGGGGAGGAGCTCCACTTGCTGATTCACTCTCTGGCTGGCTCATAGATTCATAATTAGCCCCCTCACACAACCCAGGGCCACCTGTGTAGAGATGGTACCACCCACCATGGGCCGGGCTCTCCCACAGTTATTAATGACAGTCCTCCCCAGGCTTCCTCACAGGCCAATGTGAGCTAGACAGGACCTCAGGGGAGGCCATCTCCTCTCAGATGGCTGTAGGCTGTGTCTAAATGACAGCTGAGGTTAACTAGGGTGTGTGCAGAAGGTTATAATACTCACCAGTGAAAGGGGAAATGCTTTTAAACGTATCTCTACAAGAATGAAAGTGAGGCTAGCAGGCCAAGTGAGACAAACCAGTCACAGGACAGGCAAATACTGCTTAACTCCATTACATTGTGTGAAGGGAGTGTTTAAGTGCATAGAGACAGATGCGGATTGGTGATTGCTGAGTTGCTTAGTGAATACAGAACTTCATTTTTAGAAGGTGACGAGAACTCCAGAGATGGACGGTGGTGACGTCAATACAGCGTTAGGAATGCATTGAAACAAGTGAACTCTATATTTAAAACGTCTATGACGGAATCATTTGTGTGTGTGTGTGTGTGTGTGTTACTTAATAAAAATGGGAAATTAATAGCACAACTAATGGATGGTAATAATTCTCATTTCACTGTTTGAAAGTGAATGACGTCTGCCCTGAGTCCTCCATTTCTTTCAGATTCCAGTTCTGTCCCAGGCAGACTCAAGCCCCTCGGAACTATTTCAACAGCTGCAGTGTCCCACCCCCTCCCCCCATGTTTCTGTACCCTGGTACCCTGATTCTAGCCTCCACCTAGCTAACCACCATGTGGTTTTTTTTATATATATACTTCACTGAAAATATCAGCCCCTTCAAAATAAAAAACCAAACCCTCCCTGACCACTCAAGTCCCAGAAAAAGTATGATGCATGTGGTAAGTAAAATTAGGATCCCCGCTCCAACATGCCCCAGTTACTAGAAACGGCACCACACTGCAAGGCAGAGGAAGGGAGGGTCTAGTGCAATCCTCAGTATTACCCACACGGGCTGAATCAGAAGGTCTTTAGCTATGAAATAGAGGAAAAGATCACAGTAACAGAGGAGAGGACTCAATACAATGTTGCTAATTTTTAAGATGAGTAGAGGGAGCCAGGAGTCGTGGACATACATGGCCTCTAGAAGATAGAAAGATAGACAAGAAAAGAAATAATCCTCGAATCCTGGTAGCCAGATTTTAGCCCACTAAGACCCATTTGGTATTTCTGATATTTAGGACATTGAGGTAATGAAGATACGTTCAACTAAACCTTGAAGTTTGTGGCAATTTGTTCTAGCTGTAATTGAAAATTTATATAATATATCCACTTAGTATAAATCCTCATGGGATGTTTGGATAAGATTGTCAAAATGTAATTAAATTAACAATTTGGTTAACACCTGTCTCCTTCCATATCTGTCATGCTCATATCTGGCTTAACATCTTGCCTAGAATGCAATAGACTTTCTATAAATGGTTGGCTGATAGACTGTTTTGTGGTGAAATATTCTGATTTTTTGATAACACACTCAATACAACCTCATGCTGATATATCTAATGCTTGTGAGGCTTTGTGAATTTTTTGTTATAATTATTAATCATTTCGGAAGGAGAAAAGCCTTTGCTCTACAGATGTCAAAAAAGATACAAGAAATATTTAGGATGGGTGAGAAAGATTTAATATAAATGTAATGAAAGTCTCTGAAGAGAATTTTACCTTTTTTGTAAGATCTTTGAGAAATGGGTCATTTCCACCCCCTGATAACTCCAAGCATAATAATACTCAGATATTGATGGACAGAGTCACAAACAGTCACAAATTTTCGTTGACATTTGAAAGTACACCAAAGGAGATATGAAAACTGAGGATGGGTTTCTGTTTTGTTTTGTTTTGGTCTGGTCTGGTTTGTTTGTTTGTTTTTCCACCTCAACTTTCTCATGCCCCAGGTTCAGGTGAAACTAGGGAAAGCAATAAGCAGGGTGCTTGAAATGACCTTTTATTAATGAAATACAGCAACATCAAGTTTCGCTCTTTTCAGTGCACCTATTAATTAATAGTTTTGTAGGCCGTCGGAAGTTGGGTTTCTACTCAGAACTAAATTGCTAAGGCACATTACTAATATAATCAATCGCCGAGCACAAAGCATAAACAATTTAGATTCAAGGGTTATGAAATGAACTAAAATTAAATATTGCCTGGAAAGGGTATTAGAATTAATAAAGACAGAAAGCAAATTAGTTGCGACCCGGAACTGATCTGGAAGAAGGGCGAGGGAGAGTGACAACTACTCAGTCTGTGATGAAAATGCTCTAAAATTTGGTAGTGGTGATGGTGGTAGAACTCGGTGGGTATATGCGAAGCCATTGGATTGTGTACTTTAAAGGGGTGAATTGTATTTCAAGAAGGCTTTTGCACACACACACAAGAATCAGGGTGAGAATCCCTATCCCCCTTCTGTTCCTCCCTTTTTTCCACCCTTGCTCCTCTTGCTTTTGATGTCTCTCTTCCTAGTTTCGCTTCCTGTCTTTCAGCCTACAAGGTAACCCAGTTAGTTCTTTAAAAAGTCTGGTTTGTGTGCTCTCCCTAACTATCAGAGCGTTCATAAAGCTAGAGGAAATTGCATCCTTTTATTTTACTAACTTTAAATTAGAGCGTTGGGAATTTGTCATGCAAATTTATGCAAAATAAGAACATGGATATGTTACTATTTCAATTCAGAGGAAAGAAAGCAGTTGGTTTTTTTAAAAAAAAAATTAACAAATCTACCTCACTGTTACTCTGAATTTTCTGATCTCAAAAAAATAGCAATTACTTCTGATTAAAGCACATTTTCACTATTATATGCATTTCTAATAGACATTAATAGCACATTACATATATTAGATCCATTAAGGGAAACACACATCAGCAAATTTTGTGTGCCGCGTGCATCAGCTGGAGAAAACATGATAGCAAACTTGATTAAAATACTAGGAAAAAGCACTTCTATCCAAAACGTCTCTAACAGAGCTACCATCTAGTTTATGAATATATAAATTATATGAACTACCTTGGTTCCTAAGAGTTTAAATGTAACACTGGACTGATTTTCAACCTCATGAACCTCTGAATCATGTCTCACATCGCCACAGATTAGATACATCTTCAAAGCATAAATGTAGCACTAGAGTTCTCTTTTAGTTTCCCATAGTGGATATCTGTATTCTAAACACTTTGAAAGTGTTTGCTAGCTTCAAGCAAAAGTAGCACATGCTTTATTTTTCTTGCATTGGAAATTTGCTTCTTTTCAGCTTTTGGTTTTTCAAAACTTCTGTACAGTGTATTTTAACCATATTCATCCTCCCAATTCCTTGAAGATCGTCTTTCCTTTCTCTAACACCCAGCTTCATAAAAGGAATTTGGCAACGACTCTTCTGTTTCTATATTGTGAAATACATTAAGGAGTATAGGTATTAGGTCTTCTTGGAAGTTCTGGTAGAATTCCGCATTGAAACCATCCGGTCCTGGGCTTTTTTTGTAGGGAGGTTTTTGATAACCGCTTCTAATTCTTCGCGACTAACAGGTCTATTTAGATTGTTCACCTGGTCCTGGTTTAACTTTGGTATATGGTATTTATCTAAAAAAGTGTCCATTTCCTTTACATTTTCCAATTTTGTGGCATATAGGCTTTTGTAGTAAGATCTAATGATTCTCTGAATTTCCTCTGTGTCTGTGGTTATGTCCCCCTTTTCATTTCTGATCTTATTAATTTGCAAATTCTCTCTCTGCCGTTTGATTAGCTTCGATAGGGGTTTGTCAATCTTGTTGATTTTCTCCAGGAACCAGCTTTTTGTTTCATTGATTCTTTGGATTGTTTTCTGTGTTTCTATTTTGTTGATTTCAGCCCTCAGTTTGATTATTTCCAGTCTTCTACTTCCTGGGTGAGTCTGCTTCTTTTTTTTCTAGAGCTTTCAGGTGGGCTGTTAAGTCTCCAATGTGAGCTTTCTCTGTTTTCTTTAAGTGGGCACTTAGTGCTATGATCTTTCCTCTTAGGACTGCTTTCATAGCAGGGACTACATTCTTAGAGAACCAGGCTTTCCCTCCCTCAGCATCCATCAGTTGGAAGAGGGAGTTGCCAATAGCTCCTCAGGTAGGGGTGGGTCTGCCTGTCCACCTCCCATCTCCATGCTGGGGACTTTTCTTGCTAGAGCTTGCACAGATCTCATATCCTGTCACAAACTCGTGTGTGTGCACTGCCCTGCTGGGACTGAAAAGCACTGGTTCCTTGTAGTCGTCCACCGCCTCTGGCTCTTACCATCTTTCTGCCCATCTTCTGCAATGATCCCTGAGCGTGGGGAGGAAGGGCTGTGATACACATGTCCATGGAGGGCTGAGCATCCGGCAGTGTCTCCTCTGCTTCTTGACCAGTATGGGACTCTATGTTAATTGGCATCTACTGCAAATAGAAACTCCTCTAATAAGGGTTGAAGGATACATTAATCTGGGTCTTTGGGCCACATGACCCCTGATCTTACACTGGAAATTTTAAAGACAAAACCCAACTTCAATTGAATTCTTTCTCTACATTTGCCCAAATGATTTGAAAAACACACCAAATTTTACTTATAGGCAGTGCCTAAAGCTTAAACATTTTATTTGTGTTTGTTTCAAGACCAGAGATTTATTGAAACAATATCCAAAAAAAAAACAGTTTTTTAAACGTTAGTAAATACAGTGTCTCATTTTACAAAGCAAAATACTCAAAATTTGTGCCAGTTTTCCTGTGGCTTGTAAAATCTGGTGTACAGTATGTTTGGTGGCTGCAGCCAAGTGGCTGGGATGGAAAACACAGTCCCAGGCTAATACAGAACTTATCATGTTGCATGCTCACATTTATCAAGCAGGACATAGAATTCAGTACATGCACGGTTTACCTTGGAAGGGAACAAATACATCATAAAATTTTCTTAAAGTTTCTATGTTTTCTTCTCTTGAATAAGGTTATCCTTATTCTAAAAACAACTGAAAAGGACACGTCTTGAAAAACAAGAGAGCAAGTTTTAAGAGGTCTTTCTGTCTGTGATGATTCCTGATTCCCCCCCAACCAAGAAACCTTCCTCCATTCATACTGTCCCCATCGCTTGTCATGGTGTGACTTCAGTATCACAAACATTTTAAAACACAACATTTGAAACATGTAATTAAGCTCTTATTTTCTATTTTGTATTGATTTTATTGAGCTACACATTTTCCTCTGCTCCTCTTCCCTCAGCTTCAACCCTCTCCCATGGTTCCCATGCTCCCAATTTACTCAGGAGATCTTGTCTTTTTCTACTTCCCATGTAGATTAGATCCATGTGTGTCTCTCTTAGGGTCCTCCTTGTTGTCTAGGCTCTCTGGGATTGTGATTTTTGTAAGCTGATTTTCTGTGCTTTACGTATAAAAACCACTTATGAGTGAGTACATATGATATTTGTCTTTCTTGGTCTGGGTTACCTCCCTCAAAATGATGCTTTCTAGCTCCATCCATTTGCCTACAACTTTCAAGATGTCATTATTTTTTTCTGCTGTGTAGTACTCCATTGTGTAAATGTACCACATTTTCTTTATCCATTCTTCAGTTGATGGGCATTTAAGTCGTCTCCAGGTTCTGGCTATGACAAAGCTGCTATGAACATAGCTGAGCACATGTCCTTGTGGTACGATTGAGCATCCTTTGGATATATACCCAAAAGTGGTATTGCTGGGTCTTGAGGAAGGTTGTTTTATAATTTTCTGAGAAATTGCCACACAGACATTCAAAGGGACTGTACCAATTTGCACTCCCACCAGCAATGCAGAAGTGTTCCCTACATCCTCTCCAGCATAAGTTGTCATCAGTGTTTTTGATCTTGGCCATTCTTACAGGTGTAAGATGGAGTCTCAGAGTTGTTTTGATTTGTATTTCTCTGGTGGCTAAGGATGTTGAGCATTTCCTTAAGTGTCTTTCAGCCATTTTAGATTCCTCTGTTAAGAGTTCTCTGTTTAGGTCTGTATTCCATTTTTTTTTTATTGGATTGTTCTTTTGGTGACCAATTTCTTGAGTTCTTTGTATATTTTGGAGATTAGTCCTCTCAATATAAGCCTAAACCCACACCTAGCCTGGGCATTGTTTGTAACAAATGCCTAAAGAGATTCTCCATGGACAGCACTTTGAATGCTCCTTGATCCTTTCCCTCCCCTTTCCTAAATCACTTAGTATTTCATTTCCATATTGGTTCCCATGAGCCTATCATATCTTCTGTTAGTTCTGTGGGTGTTGAAATAAACTTGTGTCATTAATCTTGTGAAACTTCTTCCCCCTTCCTTCTTCCTTCCTACCTTTTCTTTCTTCCTTTCTTTTCCTTCCCTCCCTCATTCCTCCTTTCCTTATTTCCTTCCTTCCTTACTTCCTCTTTTCCTTCCTTCCTTACTTCCTTTTTTCCTTCCTTCTATATTCCAAGTTGATCTCAAATTCTGTATGGAGCCAATGCTGCCCATGAACTGATTTTCCTGTTCCTGCGTCCTGGGTGCTAGGTTACAGGCATGTGCCACCACATCAAGTTTTGTGCAAGTTATATGTGGACTGAACCAAGAGCTTCATGCATGCTAAATAAGAACTCTATCAGCTTAGTCTCATCCCCAGCTCCCCGTGAACTCTATCTTCAAATTGTCACTCTTTTAATAGTCTAGCAACTAAACCCAAAGCATGACCTAATTACCACACTGGCCTGATAAATTGGTATAGCTTGAATTTTGGCCATTAATTCATACTCTTAACAAAATGCTGACCTAAAAAGACAACAATAAAAGAAAAGGAAGACATAATTTCAAGAGGAAGGAGGAGGTACATAAAAGGCTGGACTAAGGAAATGAGGAAAATGATGTAATTACACTTTAATTTTTTGAAAAAAAATTAAAAGATAGTACAAGGGGCAAAGAGTATTCTAAACTTTGGTATTACCAGCAATGACTAGTCCTGTGACTATATCAGTAAAGATTGATGGTCTGCATTGGCCTTAACCTCCCTGGGAGCTCCACCCCAGTACTTCAACAGCCTGGGATTTGCATTAAATATATATGCATTAAGTTAGTGACTCATCAATGATTAAAATGAAGAATTCATGACTGATAACTGCATCAATAACTCCTCATGTAAATAAAATTTTAATGCATACAGAAGCATGGAATGGCTATGATTAGGGTTTTTAGAAACAGTTTACCCAGCTGTGCTAGCTAGTTTTATGTAAACGTGACACAAGCGAGGGGTATTTGGAAAGAGGGAACCTCAACTGAGACAATATCCCCAACCAGATTAGCCTGCAGATAAGCCTGTGGGGCAGTTGCTTGACTAATGTTTGATGTGAGAGGGCCCAGTTCACTATGGGCAGGGCCACCTCTAGATTGGCAAACGTGGGTGCTGTAAGTAAGCAGGCTGATGAAGTCATGAGTAGCAGGACAGTAAGCAAAACTCCTCAGGGACCTCTGCTTTGGTTCCTGCCTCCAGGCTCCTATCCTGCTTGAGTTCCTGTCTCAGCTTCACTCAGGAGATTGTAACTCAGAATACATACGCTAAATAAACATTTTCCTACCCCAGCTGCCTTTGGTCATTGTGTTTCATCATAGCAATAGATATGATCTACGTCTAGAAATTGTACAAAAGCAAACTATGGAAAACATAGCACACGTTTTGAAACCTGTTTGAAATAAGGTCCAGATGCCCTTTAGGCCTCAACCCCTTTCTTCATGTATATCATGTCACCTACGCTGCAGGGCCAACAGTGCCTTACATGTAGCAAAGGACCAATAACCAACAGTAAGTAATAACTAACACCCATTTGTTCTGCGCACAGCTATTGAATTATAAAAATCAAAAATGAATTTTCAGTGTTGCAGGCATAGTTCAGTGGCACAAGGTCCTGGGTCCAAATTGCAGCACCCAAATAATTTTGTTTGTGGTTTTCCATATTTAATATCTTTATCTATCGCCTTCCAAAATCACATACTTCATCGCCTATTTCATGGGTCAGCTAATAAAAAAGAGTAATTAGATATGAAAAGATAATATAAGGTTATCGTCAAAGAAATTACTAATGTAGCTCTACAATATATTTTTGAACATGTTGCTCAAATGCTTAAAATGTAATTTTAAAAAAACTATCCAAAGCATTTTATAACTGGCCAGCTTTACGACAATTTAAATTTTTCCATATGGCCAACAGCTGACAGTATTATGCCAGCTTTAATGTTCCTCTCCTTTTTTTGTACATAAATATGCATTTTCAAAACCAGATTTAAATTATTGAGAGAGGAGCCGTGAATTTTTGCAGAGTTTGTGTTGACACAGGTCTTTGTAGTTTTTAAAGTAGACCTTTGCAGTGTATCTCCTATGATATTTTCCTCCGTTGCACACATAATGTTTTAACTCTGTGATAGACACTGAAAGGGGTGTGTGTGTGTGTGTGTGTGTGTGTGTGTGTGTGTGTGTGTGTGTGTGAAGCCTCTGACACTATTGCACTATTGATTGTTCTATAATGAGTGTGCAATAGTCGCCTAATCCCACCCGGGCTTGTGGCCATTTGATGGGGTCCTTGATCACATATGAAGGTTCCCAGTTGAACCCTAACCCTACCACTTCTTAGTTTCTTTTTATAAAATATGAGGACTGCACTTGTATCATAGGGATGGTTAACGGATAAAATCATCCCAGGTATGCATTTGTATTTGGTTGATGGTAAAAGAAGCTGCAGTCTCCTGACTGTAGCATTGTGTGGAACCAGGGCTTTACACTCTCAGACGTTTGGGAACGTTTTCCCACAATGGAGAATCACATGCATCACCTTAACCTTCACTTCAGACATGGGTAGAGGTTGGGGCAGGCCCAAAGGCCTCACGACTACCTAGAGAACATTATCAGGCTATCTCGCTTCCTTCACCTCTATCTGAACTTGCCTATAAGTTGAGGTTGTACTGTTAAAACAAAAATAATAATAAATTTATATTCTCACAGTATTTGAAGGCATCTGACCTCCAGCCATGCTACAAGAACTAAATGAGAATTTCTTTCTGTCTGCATGAGTATAATTTCTTTTAGTTTTGTATTTGCATAGTGTTTTGAATAATATCTATTAACATAGCACAAAACTATCACTTTTCAAAATGGACCTTAAAAAACACATCAAACAGGGTTTAGCAGGATGGTTCATTGAGAAAAAACACTTGCTGTCAGAGCTGACAACCTGAATTCAATTCCCAGGACTTGCGCTGGAAGGAGAAGACTGACTCGGACATCAACACATGTGCATGCACACACTTGCACGTGTGATCACACACAATAAATAAAATGTAATTTAAAGGAAGGAAGCAATGCACTCTGCAAAGTCAGTAAGCATCCTGGCAGTTTGTATGTGTCACACTTGCTTGAGTGAACAACACTGGTATTGAGACAGAACTCCAGAAGGTGTGTGTAGAGCTTTAAAGACTGAAAGTTATAATTTATTCTGGAACCTGATAACAGAAAATAACAAAAATATGCGCATGATTTTAGGCTAGGAATAACTTTCTTAAAGACAGACACATTTTAAACAAAAATTACAAAACTAAAGTAATTTTATCCAGGTAGAATGTCTCTTCCTCACAACGATATCATCAAAATAATTAACCCTTTGTGTCTGTTTTCCACTCTCCCTTACTTACTGTGTGTGTTATAAATTTTAAAAGTCATTAAACACATTGCTATGTAGATCTGCACCCAGCAATGACTGTGTACCTGTGATGGTTGGTGTTATTCATCTTGGTAGAATGTAGAATCCTTTGGGAGATGGATACCACAGCATACCCATGGCGTTACCTTGACCACATTACTTGATTTGGGCAGACCCATCTTAGTTACGGGTAGGACCATACTCCTTGCTCCTCGCTGTAGATGAAACGTGATCAGCTCTCTCAAATTCCTGTTGCTTTGGCTTCTCCACCATAAATGGAACATCCACTCTTGACTGTGAGCTGAAATAAAAAGAAGTTTAGGCAATCCCATTTCACAGGATTTAGAGAGATGGAGAATGCAATAACAATAAAGCAATTCAAAGAGCTGCCAGAGACCAGTTTGTATTCCTAGGATATGAAGTCCCCGAGGAGTCCATGCACCTGCTCCTGCACTCCCATGAGCCTTGAAGCAATCTGCTCACTGAGGCTGCTTTTTACATGTAGTTGGTTGATGTCTTTGAGTCCCCCGCTGTTTGGGGTTGGCTCTTTTATAGGTTTTATTCATTTGTGACTTTTGTCAAACTTGAGAGTTCACCCACATTTATTTGAAGACTTTTCCATCCTTTATTTTTCTCTTTCCAGGACGTGGTTGAAACAACAGATGTGTGTTCGAATTCTGTGGTCTCCACGGCTCTACACATAATTTTTCATCCTCAGTGGAGAGATGAGAATTCCTGTTCTTCTACTTTCAGGTTGACTAAATCATTGGTTTCCACATTCCACCTCTAACAAGGAGATTTCATTTTGACGGCTGTAGTTTTCGGTTCTAGCATTGGCACTTGGTTCTTTGTTGGATCTTTCTCTCCCATTTCCCCTTTTAAGTGTGTGTGTAATTGTTCACTGGGATGATGGTGATTGATCCTTTAATACCCTTGTCAGGTGAGTCCCATCTTTAGGCCATGCTGCTGCTGTTGTCTGCTCATCACCTATTAATATTCAAGTGAATTCTTCCTGGTTCTTCATAGACATATGATTTTTGTTATTACAATCCGAGTATGGGAGACAACTGTCTTACTTGACTGTGTGACTTACTTAGCTCTCCAGCTTCAGCAAGGCTGCCTGACCCAGCCTGTTGGGGAAGAGACTTCGGAATTTCCTCCGCTGTGTCTTAACAAGCCTTCACTCACAACACAGGGAGAAGAAAGTGACTTCTGACCTCTGCAAACCCCTGGACTCCAATTGGCCTCTGCAACACAGCCCAGCAAGGAACAGAGAGGGCTTTTCACTTCCTCTAGGTGAGAGTGGGTCCCAGGCTTCCTGCCAGTCTATGCTGATATAAATGGATGTAAGGCCACCATCTTTTCTGTGACGCTGGAACTTGGTGAGAGGATCTTATGTAACGTTTTCTCCTTTTCTAGAAGTACTTCAGAAAAGTACTTTTCAGCCAGTACTTTTGGCTGGTACTTCAGCCAAAGATGCAAACTTTTGTTTGGGTTGTCTGTATGTCTGTTTCATCATTTCCAAATGGAACTCTGGGTTACTACATGTTGCTTATGGCGGGGCCTTGCTGACTCACAAACTTCATTGCCATTCTGTGTGTTCTTGTTTGTTTCTTTTGCATGTAATGTTCAACATTGCAGGGAGTTTAGAAGGGCTGTGGTTTATTTATTTAACGTTTTGAGACAAAAGTCTCACTATGCAATCCCTAGCTGGCTTAGAACTACTGTGCAGACCAGGCTGAAATTGAAAGCTATTTTACAGTTTTTAGCTGCATCTAGCAAGAATAATAAGGAGATATGTGTGTAGTCTATCTTTTCTAGAGCTAGAAGTCAACATATTTCATTTACATCTGTGTATGTGGCATGTATATTACTTCTCTAAAGATTTTCACATTCTCGCATTATTGTGAGTCAATTCACCTGGAGGCTAAGTTGGAATAGTTTTGTTTTTTTTTTCTTATCATGTCTGTTCTACCCCTGCATGTTTCTCTGGCAATTTTTATTTTATCATTAAAAAATTCTCAATCTTCCCTGCACATTTGACTGCATGTTTGCTATAAAGCCTCCATTTCTTGGAAAGTATAGCAGCCACGACCACGCAACCCAACTTTAATGAATGGAAATACAAAGGTGGCGTGTGATTATTCCACTTGGGCAAACATGAGCTACTACCCATCGGCTCTTTCGGAGACATCTTTCCAAATGCACGTGACGAGAGCCTGATTATTCTGTTAATTTCAGCCTCACCTGAACAGATGTTTCTAGCTGATTTCCTTCTCCTTGTGCACTGATAGTCTCATTTATTCTGATTATCATTTTGTGTTTTTATTGAGCATGAGCTTCTATTTGCTCATTTTCATTCACCATTCCTGTTTGAGAACCTCCATCATCTTTTACACGGTTTGCTTTTGATGTCGGAAAAAGCCAATAATACCCACAAATCTGCTGGGGCTCAGATGCTCACTACGAATGTCTTTTCCTTTTCAGTCCATCTCCCGGATATATTTGCCTGACAGGCAATAAAACAAGTGCAGAGAAATAATGTCTCATTTACTTCTTTCTTTTTTTATTTGTTTTTCACTTTCTTAGGACTCTGTATGAGAAAAAAGCGCCATTGTTTGATCCTCTCTCATGAACTAAACATAACCTTTGACAACATTTCAGTGATACCATGTTCACTTGGGAAACTTACTAAGAGAGGAAGGTCACAGGGCTAAGAGATGGCTCTTGGGTAAAAATGCTTATTGCACAAGTCTGACGACCTCAGTTCAGATCCCCAGAACCACTGAAAAGCTGGGTGCAATCATATGAAAGCTACCTGCAATGCCAGCAGACTTGTGGGAAGTGGGAGGTGGAGACAGAACCCCCCGCCAGAAACTCTCAGGTCAGCCAGTCTAGCTTACATGACAGTGAAGACACTTTGCTTCAAACAGTGTAAAAAGATGAGGGCTAACATGTGAAGACTGACCTTTGGCCTTCACGTGTGTAATTACACACACACACACAAGTCACATACACATAACACATACCCACACGTGTCACACACACACACATGGTGGGTATACTGTGAGTGGTGTAATACCTGGGCTGTGAGACACACACACATACACACACACACACACA
>NC_022022.1:36955154-36966631 GCF_000317375.1 Microtus ochrogaster | reverse complement strand
AATACCTGGGCTGTGAGACACACACACACACACACACACACCATGCAGCACACTATGCTGCCATTGTTATAACTGCATGCAAGTGTGACATTTTAAAGCCTTCTACAATCTGAGTGGCCCCACCCTTTGCTATATTTTGATTAGTAAGGATGTTTCACACAGGTCAACTAACAGTGAAACTGGTTTGAGTCTCTGAGGCCCCACTGTTTTCTTTCCAAATCCTCTTAGATGAAGTTAAAAACAAACATGGAAGCATCCAGCCCACTGCTTCTTCTGCACCTCGGCATGCATGGGTAGAATCGCTACCAAAATCCCCAGCTCTCAGCGCTTTTGATGTTATTAGAAAAATGCCTTCTCCCAAATTCTTCTCATTTTCTCCTTTACTGCCTGTTCTGTAGTCGAAAGAATTCTTTTCAATGTAACGTATCAGTTGTTTCATATGACACCCATGGCATTTAGTATAAGCTCCAAGTTCATCAGAAGGTACCCAATTATTTCTATTTAGCCCATTTGCTAAATACTGAGGGTTATGGCTAGATTATAGGTCTTGTGACTTTGTATCTTACAGAGAAAAGAATGATTCTGGTCTCAATCTGATGAGCAGAGGAAGAAAGCATCGGTTAAGAAGAAATCTGTCAGAGAAGAAAGAATGGCATCATGGGACAGAGAGTTGTGGACCAAGACCAAAGAGTAATCACAGGACCAAGAGCTGATTCTATTTGCTATCATCCTTTCTTCTGAGTTTTAGAGTGTGTTTTCCCACTATTTCCTTAAAATTGCTTTACTTCGCTTTCTTTCAAATTGTTTTATTATGTGAGTAAAGTTGATTTCCCCAATTAAATATGACCCTCAACATTAATTATCATCTAATGCATATATCACTATGTCCACAATGTTTGAAATATATGTAGAAACCACATCCATTCCTTCTCTGTTAGCACAACATACGGTTCTCACTTGAAGTAAATGCATCATCAAATCATTTATGTCCGGTGAAATTATATTTGAAGACTACATCATGATAGGATGGAGATTAAAGATGTGTGCACTGGTCAGTCAATGAGACTCTCTTTCCACCTTTGTCTCGACTAGCTTGATAATGTATTCAAAACCAGAGCAATTAATCTCTAATCTCTTCAGCTCTACCCAGTGTAGTACAATCACATTTTTTTTTTTTGGTGAAACTTGAAGCATTTCTTTCTAAATAACTTCCATTCTTACTACACTGGAGTTTGAGTACAGCGATATGTGATCCGGAGGCAACGCAGTCCAAGAGTTGAACTGAGTGACATCTTTGATTGAATTATCCTTTTTACTGAAAGGTGTTTACATGTGTTTCAGCATTGATAGCTCTGGAGGAGCTCTCTATTTCTCATTGAAACATTCCTTCCTGGCAGGAGAATGAAGGCTTCTGAGCTTCAGGAAGCTGACAACTCACAAGGCTCGGGAGACTCCCAAAACATACAGGATTCATAGCCTTTCGCCAAGGTTTTAAAGCAGGAAACAACTGGTCAGATGTGGAGCATCGGCGGTGGAGCTGCCAGGTTGGGGCAGGAGCCCCAGGGATGCAGGCTCGGTGAGCCCACCATCCCACTACAGTGGACTGTCCCGTGATGTAGCTGCTTTTGAGTCACCAATCCTCCTGCAAGGAACCCCTCTCCCGTAACCTGTAAGTAACCCAAGAAACTAATTCTCCCATGGAGTGAGACTTCAATGGAATCATATCATTAGTCTGTCATTTTCCTGGGGAAAAACCATACATTTGCTAATATATTATAAGCACTGTGGGTTTACTAAAAACAATGTTTGGAGAGAAGTGATTATTTTCTTATTATTGTCCTCAACAATAAAAAAATAGTCTTGTCAAGGAATGTGTGAAATATGTGCCTCTTTGCGTTGTAGCAAAGATGGCTAATGATCAAAGACTCCTCCCAAAGTCAGGGGACACCCTCTGCTCAAATGGAAGCTTCTCTAGCTACAGACACCATTGCCACGTCTCTGAAACTGGCACTAAGAATTGTTTCCTGCACCAGTATCACAGTGGCACCTACTCTCCAGAGTCCCCTCTTCCTGCATGATGGGAAAGTAGGAACTGCTCATTTTGGGAGGCTCAATACATTTGTGTTTAATTCTTCATATACTTCTCCAGCACTTTCATGTTGATGGCACCTTGAGGTCTTCGAAGTTTATTTCTGTACATTTTCTTGTCTCCTGGAACACATATTCCCTGTTCTTCATTTATCTCCCTTTATTTCCCCCACCATATCTATCCATAACTGGCAAAGAAAAGGGACTGTAATGTTTTCCCTTGCAGTGTTCCTTCCCCAGAGTCAGTGCCAACAAATTGCAACCATTGACGAGCCCTGGTGTGCTTGTACGCTTCTGTACATCAGCAGCAGAACAGTAAGGGACGACAGGCAACTGCAGACTGAGCATCCAGCATGGATATATAGTACTAACATTCACCACTTGGCAAGCTGCGTTCGGGGAGGCTTACTTAGCTCTCGTTCCAGGATTATTATAAAAATAAATCTTTTAACATTTGTTTGGGATTAAAAGTGAGGGAATCTAGACTCACATTTTAAAATGCACATCCTGATGAATAATAAATACACTTAGTAAATATACATTAAGGGAGAATTATATTCTGCAGCTTGTTGTGTTTCACTGAAGGCGCTCTCCACATAACAATGAATTACAGAACCCCAAATCAGACTGAGCCAGGAGCAGGAAGAGCATAACGTGTACCATTTCCTAGGAATGGAAGAGGCCCACAATGAGGCGAAAGAGAAGACATGAACGGGGGTCCTTATGAGAATGAAAGTGTAGCGCGGAAGACACTCGGAGACAACACGCAGGAAGCTGCTTGGAGGGTGCTGGAAAGATTGCTGTTCCCAGAGCAAGCAAAGGAGATGGCACCAGCCTGGCCACCAGCCTCTGCTTCTCAGTTTCCTCTGCTACCAAACGCAGTTGAGTACAAGGCCTCGTGGACGCAGAATGATACACAAAGTATGCCTTCAACAGCACAGAGGGCAGGGGCACCACGATGTCAAGATAAAGGTGACATCTAAGGAAATGATGCTGTGAGGTTAGCCCTACATGAATATTGAAATTATGAACTCACTTCCTCGGCTCCGCACTAAACTAATGCGTGTTAGTTTGCATTGACCCTCTCAGAATAACCCCTAGCAGTGGATGGGGACTTATTAGATCCATCCTCCCTCTACTTAGCCTTCCCTGTGCACACTGCCATACCCAGCCTCCTTTGTTGGACAGCACTTCTTCCAGCCCTGTATCCAGGGTGAGTGATCCTGGGCTCATTTTTCTGTGGATCCGAGTCTACTAGGAAATGGCTCCAGTGAACACATGAACTGAATGGTTGGGGCTGGACGCTCTCGATTCCAATGATACTTCCCTTCCCACCAAATATAAGAGTTGGTACACAGCTGAACTGCATGTATCCTTCTCTGCCACCTGTAACCTGATGATAATAGTACTATCCCCTGTCACTTCTATGAGATAAGAAAGTGCAGGCCTCATGTTTGGTGCCTGGCAGATAACTAAATACTCAGGACGTGTTCGGTGTTATTTAACAAGCCAATGATAGATGTCAGTTCCATGTCACCCCTTCTGAGCAGCCCCGACTTTATCAGCAGCTGTAGCGTAAACTGGAATATAATCATTGTGTGACTTCTAAATCCCATAGCAAGAGGCTGTGAGTGATGCCTTGAAACCCAGAAGTGTTCCTTGGCTATGCCAATCGTTGGTTCACTATACTTATCCACTCTTGCCCAGCCCCCCCTACTCCACCGACCCCTGTTTCATTCCATGACAGCAGAAGAGGCAGAGGCCTGGACCAGACAAGAAGGGAAATATTGGGAGCGATGCTATTTACTCTGGGGCCTTGTCAAACGATCTGCTCTTTATCCAGAACTGGGTAAACAGCAATACTTCTGCAGAGACAAGTAAACACGGTCATGTGCAATGATTTCACAAACAACTATTTAATAGTCCATTACCAGCTTTTCCAGACAAACGATCACCGAACCTTCTTTTCTGTGCAGAGGGCAGCCATTGCTTTGTTTATGGCTTGGGACAGTCAGGGGTGGGAGCCAGGGTAGTTGACACTAAAATTACTTGTCTTGTTCCTCTTGAAGCTTTCCAGGTAAGCTGTGCAGACCCAAGGACAATGGCTTGAGGCTGATTCCTCTGTTGCCCCTGAAAAGCCCGGGGAATTTTAATTGAAATTACTTTCAGCATTGGCACTCTGCCTTGTTTGCAATTTGTATTATGAAGGACAGAGCTAAACAGGAGGGGTGACTTTTTAAAACTACAGATATTGACAACCACCCACCACCACCACCTGAGAAATAAACACAAGAGTTCCTTCTTCTGCTCCTTTCTTTTCTTTTCACGCCACGGAAAGACAGTAAACATCTTCAGGACACTCAAACACTGGCTAAAACAGGACAGTTCTGTGGTGGGAGAAGGTCCCTAAAGCAGAAAGCCGTTCTCAGAACTGAAAACTGAAAAGGAGCAGAGCAAACAGAAAAGTCCCCAGGTTTGCATTCTCCATCTCAAAGTGACATTAAAGCCTCCCTGGCTCCTAAAACTCCATAAACTCTAACAAAAAAAAGTTCAGACTCCTGCATTATTTCCCCTCCTCATTCCTATTTTTGCCCATCTGCTCTGGGTGTGGGGATGAAGGTGGGTGTTCATGTGTATGCATGGGCACATGGAAGACAGAGGTCAACTTTGGGGGTCATTCTTAGAGTTATGCACCTTGATTTTTGACCTCATCAGCCTGAAGCTCACGCGAGGCTCAGGAATCTCTCTGCCCCTGCCCGCCTGTCCCCCAACACTGAGATTATAAGCACTCCCAGCTTCTACAGGGGTGCCAGAGCTTGAACTTTGACCCTCAGGCTTGCACAGCACGTGGTACACAGAGCTATCCTCCCAGCCTCCAAATAATATTTTTTATTGATTTTTATTGAGCTCTACATTTTTCTCTGCTCCCCTCCCTGCCTCTCCCCTCCCCTTCAACCCTCCCCCAAGGTCCCCCCCTCCCAATTTACTCAGGAGATCTTGCCTTTTTCTACTTCCCATGTAGATTATATCTATGTAAGTCTCTCTTAGGGTCCTCATTGTTGTCTAAGTTCTCTGGGATTGTGATTTGTGGGCTGGTTTTCTTTGCTTTATGTTTAAAAACCACCTATGAGTGAGTACATGTGATAATTGTCTTTCTGTGTCTGGGTTACCTCACTCAAAATAATGTTTTCTTGCTCCATCCATTTTCCTGCAAAATTCAAGATGTCGTTCAATAATATTTTTAAAAACTAACGTCCAATAACCTGCCTTAAATACCTCTTCTGCAGGGCACCCACACTTGCCTCTTTTCCTGTGAGACTGTTTTAATGATAGAATCCAGAAAAGCTGGCCTTGCGACTTGGGAGCAGTTTTCCCTGGGTGACTCCGCATCAAGCAACATGGATTATGTCTAAAGAGCAGCCTTGTGAGGAAGGGGGTTGTTTAGCTACTACTCAGAGGCACAGTAAAATGTTAGAGAGAAAAAAAAAATCAAATCATCCTACTGAAAGGGGCAATTTCTATAAACCTCTTAGTTCTTAAGGCCAGATCCATGCTGGAGATAATGTTCCCCGTGAATAATTATTCCCCTGTGATGGGCTTCTATGATTATCTATCCCATTAGGAGCGAAGGTCTTGGAAATCCAAAGACAAGCAGTGCTTAGACAGCTATAAACAGTGGTTAGTGCGGAACTATGATGTGGTATCAGCGCTGTGAAACCTGCTGCAGAAAGGATCCCTGAGGATCCATAGGCCCGAAACCCTGGGCCAGCCTTTCCTTGCATGGCCATCTCTCCCCTGCTTCTTCCTGCTCTGGGATCCCATTCTCAAACTTACTCTATTTCCCTTTTTCTCTCTGCCTTTATTGATGCTTTGACATGGGACCTCACTCTGTAACTCACGCTGGCCTAGGACTCACTACACAACCCAGGGCTGGACTCAGAGGTACCAGCTTCCACATGAGGTTTACGTTCTCTTTTTAATAACTCTGTCTCAGTTTTGTGTGGGAGTCTACTGTAAGTACATTCTGGTTCCCTGTTGTTATGTACTTAATCAAAATTAGCTCTTATACAACATTCCTTCCATGCCCAAGAAAATAAAGCTATTTTTTTATGTATGCTATCGCGGTTTATTTAAACACCATTAGTCACTGATAGAGAAGAGCAGAATTAAATTCATGCTCCTATCAAAATCAACAAAAATACCAAAGTTTCAAGATCCTCTGTAAATCGGGTTCTGTTTCTTTCATTTGCCTTTTGTTTGATTTTTCTTCTAAACATGTGTTCATCATAAATGTATGGCGTTCTTAATAACTGCCAGGATCTTTAAATATGTAAACAGTAGGTTGGTGGAAAGGTTACAAAGTAAAGAGAAAGGCTTCCTTTTCCTCTTAAATTTTTTTCTGATGGTTGTTTGGTAGAAAAATCAGGACAGAGCAAACCTAAAGGCATGTATACACAAACATGTGCGCTCGCACACACACAGGTGTGGGGAGGGACAAGCTTCATCCCAAGCCTTCACCCTGACCTCTGTCTTTGTGTTGATTTCACAAGAGACTTGGACTCCTTCTGGGCCCACTGAGAGGAGAAATTATAGAAGGCAGACGGCACTTAGAGGCCAGATTCTTTCCTTCCTAAACCAGAGCACACTGGGTAAAACGTGGGACGGTGTTACACTTACAAGCTCCCCCTCCTGTGTACCGCAGACACCACAGGTCTCATGGACTGAGCTTCATAAAGGCAGCCCGCTTGGCTCAGCAAGGCCAGGGTGGATTCTCACCCATGAGGTCACACAGAAGCAGGTAGCTCCCACTGTGAAGAAAAGGTTCCTGCGCAACTCCACCCCCATGCCGTTACTTCATTCTGGGCCTTGAAAACTCCAGCTGACTTTCAAATGTCCACATTGCCTCCCACCTGCTTAAGAGGGGGGAGCCTCGGGTCTCTTTGCTTAGAACCCTGTTTCTTCCTCTTTCACAACACTCATTCCAGTGATTACCTTGCTTTTCTGTCACCCTGATAACTTCATCTATGAACGCCCTGAGGGCAGAGCAAGCACCCTGATCACCTCTGCAACCTCCAAGGCCCCCTGTATAGAAAGAATTCGTCTCTGTGGATTGCACGTTTGGTTAAGTCGACCAACAGAGTTTGGAACGCTGGGTTTATGATAGTGATCCTCCTGCAAATGTTACAACAGCAGCAGCAACAGCATCACACAGAGATGAAATCCGGATGGATAAGGCAGAACAGGAGGAGCAGCTGATTCGGAAAGAACTTCCAAGAGATGCGAACACAAGAGTAAGCAGACCCAGTAGGCAGGTTTGGGTTTATTAAGTTGCTCGATGAAGTAGAAAATATGTACTGGTCAAGCCCAGTTAGACAATGGTTGATTTTCTGAGGAGAGAGACAGTGAGGGAATGTGTCTTCTGTGTCCTCGAACATCCATCTGCTCTGCCCCTGACATTGCGCCTGATTGACGGGTCATCTCAAAGGTGAATCACCTCAGCAGCAGACACCCTTCACGCAGACTTCGAATCCTTCTGAACTCATGTTTTCAGTCAGCGTAAGGTGACAGGTGTGGAAGGGAACATCCACCTTTCCCCTTCAGCTGAAGTCTGAGAGGCTCCTTAACTCAGGAGGCTGTGAGCAGTAAACAGAACGCTCCGGCAGCAGCAGCATCATTTATATTGCGGTGCTTGTTTAGATCCCTTGGACTTGCCCAATTTTCATCATCAGAGTTATGTAATTTGGCCTGAATTTTAAATCCCAAATTTAGAAGAAACTATTATTGGTCTTAGCTGAAATGCTTCTTTCTACTATTTTTACACTTGCGTTACTTTTATAGCAGAGAAAAATCAAAAACAGTTTTATAGGTCAGCAAATAAGCGGTTATACTCAGAAGCTGATCGGTTTGAAATCAAGAGGAAATTCAGTCCACTGTGATGCTGTGGTATAGTTAACTGACCTATTCTGATTGCCAGAAATCCAAAACAGACTTACCTAATTTTGATACAATTCTCTAGTACAATGTAACATGAGATTTTATTTGTCTTGATTTAGTGAGTTCTCAGAAACATCCTTACAAATATCTACATCACTATGGCTCATTCTACAGTATTGCCAAGGCAGAAGCTGTGAGGTTCAAGCCCTTCTGTGAGAACAGAAGACACAGAGACACCCACGTGTTGTTTAACAGCCCAAGGGTGGAGTGGACAGAAGAGACCAACCTTGGACCGTAGGTGAAGCATAAATGAGCCATACATCACATATACCTGCCTCCTACCCTCATCAATGTCTGGTGTTTCAATCACTCTTCTCATTTTCTAGTCTATCTCTATTTCCTATTCCTTTATCCCCCACTATCTTCCAAGTCCCTCTAGCCTGGTTTACACTGTAACTATACACCTTTGATACACTGTAACTACACACCTGAGAGGTTGTAAGACAATAGTTAACAGGAAATGAAGATGAGCCCACCACCCCAGGAATATTTGCTTGATGGCTAAAGTTGCTTAAACATCTGCCTCCCAGCCCCAGATAACAAAGGCGAATGCCAACCTCAACGTTGTACAAAAATGGTACCAACCCTGGTGTTGAAGTTCAGCTCCCTAGAAGTCCTACGCAAACCATCAGACAAGCTCACTCTATCTAGCAGTGCCTGACATACTCACGCCTTCCCTCTGCCTTAGAAAACCTCCCCGCGTCTGCACAGCCCATGGCACATGGGCAGGAAGGCTGGTCCACAGACACAGCTCTTCCGCGTTAGCAGCCCTGGTCTCTGCTCTGCACTCACACTAAACCCTTCCGCTCTCAGGCCAGAATTAGTCACTCCTTTCCCTTCTCACCCTAGCGTGGCTGTGACCCCCTCCCTAGACTTATCACTCTTCCATTTTCAAAATCTGGCAAACTGCCCAGTTGTCCGACTGAACAAAATAAATGAGGGATGACTAGGGTACCATCATTTCTTAGGGGATGGAATTAAAAAAAAATACTGGGTATACTAAGTCAAAATGTTGTCAAACCCCACCAGAAAATACAGGACTCAATACTTATAGACCCTACAGTGCTACAGAATTTCTGGAATTTTTTTTCTTTAAAAAAAAAAAAAAGCCCTCAAACTAGCCTATTAACTTTTCATTTGTTTCTCTCTCACGAAAGCAGAGCATAAAACAATCCCATTATTTAGGCTCCCCAACTGTCTAAGTCCCAGACAAATAAGCTTACTGCATTTGTGTGTGCTTTTATACACTTTAATCAATATATTTCCCAGTTTGAACAAGACAATAAATTAATTCCTGTCCTTTTAAAGCCAGCTTCCATTTACTCCAAGTTGTCACCATACAACATATAAGCAACATTGGAAAGTGTGTGTGGAGGGGTCCAGGGGACTCTTTGGTCTAGAAGTTAACCTATCTGCAAATTTCCATCCTGACCCTGCCTCTAGTTGTATCTGTGGCCTTGGGAAAATTGTATAACATTTATGGGACTCAGTTTTCCTCATCTATAAAACATAGGAGATAGGCTAGGTGATTTTTTTAAGAAGCCTCTCGGTTTTAAAATTCTATTATTATATAAATCTTTAATTCTGACATAGAGCAGGTAGAACCTGGACGGCACTGGAGCTAACGACACGGCCCTGTCACACAGGGTAGGTAACCTCCATCACATGCCATCCGATCTAAAATTCACAGTCAAGTCGAATTTGCACGCACTGTCTCTGAACGTCCGAGAATAATAAAGTGAGTATTTGGAAGGAGCAGGAGGCAGGGGAAGGGAACCTGTGGGCTCTGGGACACAATACACAGCTGGGATGTATTTCCCATCACTGGTGTATTTTAAACCTATGACTATGAATAGAGCACAGCGAACAGCTTGAAGTTCTTTGGAACAAACAATCTCTCTCTTAAGGTCACTCCTGAAGGAGCTGCAAATAATAGCGTTTGGCATATGCAGATAGAGGGCTTTGTGGGCTGGAGCACGGAGTGGTGGTCTCCACATGTTCCATAAAAAAAAAAGATTATCTAGGATTCAGGTGGAGAAAAAAAAAGTCAGGTACATTTTTGACAGTGGCAGCGAACCCAAACAAGAGTAAGAAAACAATCAATATGAATGTCCTCATTAAAATCCCCAAGCCACTGTGAGTTTGATGTTCAGGGGAAGTCTGCACGGGGATAATGGATTTGGTGGCCTGAAGGAACATTAGAGATTTTAATAAAAGGAACTTGAAATTGCCAGCATTGGCTCTGGTTCCAAGGAAGCCCTGGCGGCCTGTCCCTAACAACACAGGATGAACCGATCTCCTCGCCCCTCCACTTCTTGCCATTCGGTTTTAAAATGCCATTTTAAACATGGCCCGATCATTTCCGTTCAAAAAAATAAAAATTACTAGGAAAGATTGCCTTAAAATTCCTGATCAATGTTTTCAGTTCACGCAGATATTAAACCAAATTTCCCAATGCCTGAAAAGCTAATTATGCATTCAATTAGAGTTTCTTAATAAAGATTAAAACTCTGAAGTCTATTACAAGCCTATATTTAATTCAACTGCCATTTTATCCATGCCACGGATGTGTAAGTGGTAACAATGAATATAAATTATAATACATGCTGCAGAAAGAATGCTATTTGTCCAAGTACCTTACTATAAAGAATTAAATTTTGCTATCAGCTCCGTGATCTAGTTAAAATTGGTATTCTTTATTTGGTCTTTCAATGTAGTCCAATTTCCTACTTTGAAAAACAAATTCTAGGGAATAAAGAAAAGAGATTAATTTATCATTAAGACTCTGCTTAATTGAAGTCAATTCCGAACAAACTTGAATTCAATTTCTGCTCATTAAACTGAATGTGCTCTGCGTTCCTCTCTGCATTGCTTTGAGCAAGCAGCTGAGAACAAGGGACTAACATCAAAATTATTAAATTGAGGAGATTTTATTTGGTCTTCACATGCCAGAGCCGCTTTGATGAGGAACTGTTTTGGCACCGAAAGGAGCGACGAGCAGCTGGAGGAAAAATCAAATGAAACTAAGCCTTGGAAAATTGAAGAAAACGCAAGCTTAATAATATTTAATAATTAAATTTCCACAAACAATAGCGGCAAATGAAGTAATCGGCAAAGTCTGTGAACTCATTTGCATAATTGATGCCGGTCCCCTGTAAATGAATAATGAAGATAATAAAAGATGTTGCTAAAAATGGGCACAATAACAGCAAATTTCATCAAGCCGCGCTCTCTGATTAATCTGCTCTCGCAAATCAGCAGCGAGAGGGGAGCGCGTGATTAACCGCGCCGAGGCCGGCAGCCGGCGGCGGCGCTGCCCTTTCTCTGCGGGTCTCTGGGCGCGGCCCGCCAGCTCCCCGCTCCTCTCGCCGCAGCTGCCGCTGGGGCTGCCGCGG
>NC_022022.1:36937087-36955054 GCF_000317375.1 Microtus ochrogaster | reverse complement strand
CTTCGCTGCTGCTCTGCAGCCCCCCCCCCCCGATTCTCCTTGGGGCTTCTCCGAACCCCATCCCACACCAGCAGGGCGGCTGCACTGGGTGGTGGTGGTGGTGGGGGGGATCAAATG
Organism: Microtus ochrogaster; assembly: GCF_000317375.1. Classification (NCBI taxonomy): domain Eukaryota; kingdom Metazoa; phylum Chordata; class Mammalia; order Rodentia; family Cricetidae; genus Microtus; species Microtus ochrogaster. The sequence goes on along the minus strand of NC_022022.1, from coordinate 36,954,937 downwards.
CACCTGCTGGGGCGGCCCTTCGTGTCTGCTTAGGGTTCAGATACTGGATAAATAGGGCATTTGTTTTCAGGAAAGAAAGGGGAGAGGTGGCTAGGAGGCCCAAGAGGCAAACCGCTCTGGGAGGGGAGGAATGGAGCTTCTGAAACCGTCCTTTCTCTACATCACTGCAAAAAAAGAAAAAAAAAAAAAAAGAATGGGCCTTGGAAAGATGAGGTTATTATTAAGCACTTTTAATAGCCCATTTAGGAAAGACTTGGAGGCGAAATTAGCTTCCCACCCCACTAATCCCCTTATCCGTAAAGCCACCCACAAAGGTAAGCTGGACAGATCAGAAATTTTGTGGGCTCTTTTTCTCCCTTTATTCAAAATAACATTTTGCAGGTTGGGAAGAGCATATGTTTCTGCCAAGCCCAAATACATTTTGTGTGGGAGTCTATGAAAGTAACTTTTGTGAGAGCCAAGACTTTGAAACAATCGTGCCCCTCCTCCTCCAGTGGAGCCCTTGCAGTTTCCCAGCTAGCTAGGAGAAAGTTGTCTTGGGAGAATAAAACTGTTGATAAACCATGGTTCCAGAATGGTACTTTCTTTACAACCCCGAGCTTGCAATCGATCATCGCCGGGGCCTAACAGAACTGACTCGGCTTTCATATGTTTATAGTGGGCAGTGTTTTATGCCTCGGATGCACCACATCAACCATGCAAAACAGTGTGTTCTTTCTGTTCGCTTCCTGCATCTACACCGCAGTGATTTTTGTTTAAAAGAAAGGTCACGATTATTTTCCATTATGATGGAATGGAAACATTCTAGACATCTGAGAAACAGATCTTTAAAACTCAGTACTGAGTTGGGAAACGCAGCGAAGAGTTCACGTCAAAGTGCAATTGAATCTATTTAACCAGACCATCTTTAACAGATCCAATAAACCACCAGCTTGCTTCTGGGTCAGAAGGGTCACCGTGCCTCTCTGAGCCCCAAATCCTGTGTTTTTTGTTGCCCTGCCATCAAATAAACCTGTTTCATCTTGTTGTTAAGTGACTGGCTCATTTGTTAGGGTTGACTTTTCCCTGGTGCCACAATCACACTGTAAATTTCCCTAATCCCTCTCTAGAAGTACAGAGAAATTCTAGACTCATGAAATTCTGAGTCAGGAGGACCCTCCAAGTAAACAGAGGATTAGAAAAGTTAAGTGGCGCCCTGTCTGGTTTGGGGCTAACACCACCCTGTAAGACGCCCTGCTCGTGAACCAGAGGTCTCTCTCCATCTCCAACCTCTCGGAGTCACTGAAAAGGGGGGCCAGCAACAGCATCTCAAGAAAATTAGTGTGGTAGAAGAAGGATTATGAATGATGAATGTAGGTACTAAAACCAGTTTAGAGATCGTGGGCGAGCCAGGGAAAGCACAGAAAGTCTGTCAAAAAGAATCCAAAAACCACATCAAGAAAGCGCCCCTGGGAAAAGGCCACACCCACATGTTGATGGGGTGGTGAGCAGAAGTGTACAGAATGAGACAGGCGGTGGTGGCGCACGCCTTCAATCCCAGCACTCGGGAGGCAGAGGCAGGCGGATCTCTGTGAGTTCGAGGCCAGCCTGGTCTACAGAGCTAGTTCCAGGACAGGCTCCAAAGTCACAGAGAAACCCTGTCTCAAAAAACAAAACAAAAAAAAAAAAAGAAGTGTACAGAATGGCCTACAAGAGACTCTTCCTGCTCTGCTTGGGGAAGAAAACATGGTATGCATCCTCCTGGGGGTGAACTAGTGGAGGGCATGGCCACGTGAAGGTGGACCGTCCACTGCCATACAAGCCTGGTCCCAGGAAGGGTGAGAAGGCCGGGGCCTGGCCACACCAAGGTTGCTTCAGCTACTATGGGATGCAACATCCTATGATTGGTCAGACGTCGGACAGGCAGGACCCCAGCTGCACAGACACAGGTAGACACAATTGAAGCCTTCTGATCCTCAGGGTGGGGCACACCCATGATGCATGCCTCCCCCCCCCCAGTTTAGGTGGGATTTGGACCTGCAGCACGGTTTGATGGCCCCTCCTATTCTGTGAAATGTAAGGCAAGCATGTGTTTTCCAGTGTTCCAGATGATGAATTTTCACGTAAGAAATTAATCTTGCTCATTGTTTCTTAGAGATTACCATGGATTAGAAATGCCTGGTCACTCCAATGCAATGACAATAAATTCTCAATTGGCCAGTCTTCAAGGCAGTTGAAGCTCATATGTTACTGGCCTTATGCCTGATCACCACTGAAATAATGGAAAAGTTACGGAGGTTTTATTACCTTCTCTTAAAGTATTACTAATACTTCAATACTTTGGGGATTTCCCATTCTGTTTGTCTTGTTTTGCCTTTTTAATGAAACTGGACAGCACAGACAAGGTCTAATCTTTTGAGTGGGTGGATTTTGACCCAGTGTTTCCCAAAGACCATGTTCTGAGGCACTGTATCCTCCATCTTGCAAAGCCTGGACTCTAACTTCATTCTGTCCAGGATGTCTGGTTAGTTGGCTGTGCCCACAGACGTGTGTCTACTCCTTACTAAATTCAAAGACTGACAAAGGACCCAGTTCAAAGCCGCCTCCTTTCACAGGGCAGTGAGCACACATCATTGGTAACCTGGCCAAGAGAGACACATTCTTCTAGGCTTATTGTCTGTTTGTTCATAAAAGGAATCCGCGCACAGTGGAGGGCTGTTTCCTCACAAATAATCCACCTCTGATGGATAATGACACCTGCATTGTGGGCCGTTGCCCAGATAGTGAGTATCCTCTGGTCAGAGTTACCAGTAACTCATCTGTTTCCCCACTCAATGTAACCCTTTCTTACAGAGATGAGGAGTTTTATTAAAATGTTCACGAAATGAATAAGAAATTAGCATGCAAACTAAAAGGGGGCAACATTTAAGTAGGATACCCATAAGCCATTTAAAGCATAATTTATGGGTACACAAACATTTTTAACAATTAGTGACTGCCTCCCACTGTTTGCAAATTCTTTCTTATGATAATTTCACTGTCTCTACACTACTTACGCTAAAGCACGAATTATTTCCTTTCTCCTCTTTCTCGGTGTGTTTAGAGTTTTCCAGGATTTTGGTACAAGTCTCTGAAAACAGTATCTGCCCTATTCTACTTATTGTGTATGCACTTCTCTCTGCTGAGAAGGCAGAGGGCAGCAGAATGGAAAGCCTGAAAGCCTAAATTCTTTGTCCCTACTATTTTCTTCTCACCATATTCAATTCAATCCCCATGGATTGAGCATCTGCAATATGATGGACATTGAGTCTGGTAGATAGACTTTGCACTGCTAAGGCTTACATCTACCTGCGTCTCCCACCTGAGCACAGAAATTTCTTGTGTAACATATTAAATACTGTTAGTGCTTAGCCTCAAAAGTCTGGATATTTTCATAATGAAAAAGAGGTGAACATTTTTATGATGTTTTTTTCCTAACCTCGTGGGCCTGCATTATAATTCCCCCAGTCCAGAAAAGTGACTCATTTATGATACCAGGCTAATGGCAACCATGGGTTTAAACCTAGATTGTGCCATACAAGGCACTCCCATAGATCTTGTCTTAAAAGCATCCTTGGCACACCTTGGTTGGTGATAATGCCATCTATATCAGTGTGAGGGGACAAAGATGTGAGTCCCATTCCACCTTGACTCAAAGGTCAGAGAGTTTGAGCTTATTTCCACTCATTCAGAGTTGATGACAACTGGTGTGACCACTAACATACATCCTGGCCTCGGGTGTGGTCACTTGGTGTTTTAGACATTAAGATGGTCCATAGGGGCCATCTGCTCTACCTTGAGCAAAGGTCAGAAAATTCAAGCCTATTCCTGTTCCTTTATTTTAAAACAGAAGGTTTGCCCAAGGGGGTGGCTGCCTTACAGGATACTTGGTCTAAGGTGTATTCGCTGCATGTCCTGCTCAAAACATCAAAAGCTTAACTCAGGAAATAGTGACGTGATGTATCAAGTATTGAAGCAAGTAACTGGTTTGGTTGTGTCATGTTAAAGCACTCTTTCGCCTTCTTTCTCTCTTTTTGTATTGGGGTATAGAAGCATGTAGAAAATACATGTGGGCAGATTCGGTATTCACTGAGTTGCCCTCCTGATTCTATCCCATGCCTTTTATTTCTTTTATTTCTCTGTTCCTCCCACCTACATTTTCTAATTCACATGCCCCTGCCCCTAAAGCATAGGAACCCATTGAGGCTGGATCTCGGCATATCAGTTATTATCTCTTGATAAAACGCCCAAGACTTCAGTGACTTAAGGAAGTTTATTCTAGCTTCCAGTTCCAAAAGGGCAATCCACAGTGGCAAGGGAGTCTCAGAAGCAGGCAGCCAAAGTAGGAAGCGGAGAGATCACATTTTCAACATAGCATGAAGCAGAGAGAGTGGCCTGGAAGTGGGATGGGGCTCTGAACTCTCAAAGTCAGCCCCCAGTGATGTACTTCCTCCAACAAGGCTCCACTTCCTATAGGCTCCGTGATGCCCCTAACAGCACCACCATCTGAGGACCAAGAGTTCAAACACATGAGCCTATAGGGCATGTTTCTCATTTGTACCACCACACCGTCTATACTGATAGTTTTTCCACATGTGCACGTGTATACTGAGCATGTAAATTTTTCATACTGGATGTCAAATAACAAGTTTTATGGTGGGTTTTGAAAACATCAAGTAAATGGTGATATATTTATATGTGCCTATAAATTGTCTGGAAATTGGGAATTGATAGATGCCCTGGGAATCCCTATAGAGCCTTGAAGACGTCACTGTGGCCCAAGGGGATTGACAAGCAAGCCCAGGACCAGTAGGCGCAAGAAATTATGGCCAAAGTGTATCATAGCTTCAAAGGATGCAAAGAAGAACTTAAAAATGGCTGCTAGGAAGAGCTCCAGGAATTCATATCTTCAAGGCAGTACTCTCACAACTGCGTATGAGGTCCTATTACTTGCACCTTTGTCAGGAAACCCAACTAAAACTTTTTGTCACTTAGAGTCAGAAATGACACACACACACACACACACACACACACACACAATGTCAGGGACCCCATAATTCCTTCAGTGACTCATGTTCCTCTTCTGTCCCTGTCTGTCATCCTCAATATGGGGATTTTTACCCTGTGCTCACAAGATGGCTGCTTTATTACCTACATGTGTTTTATTTCTGTATTCTTAGCAGAAGAAGCAGAGGTATGAGTGTGTGTATATGTTATCAGTTTGACCCTTTTCATAGAAAAATATTGCTTTGTGTGGGGCTTGGAGCAGAATGGCTTTGCATACAAATCATGGGCAAATTCTCTCCTATGACCCTGGCCAGTAAAGAATCTGGGAGGTGAGGACCTTGAACTGGGTGCATATTTGTCCTAAATGACTCCATGTTTTCCTAATAAGATAATGAGGGCTGATAAAGAAACAGTAATGACTGGTTCCAAATCACTCAAGTGTTCCTGTCACACAAACCAAGGAGGAGAAATTGCCTCACCTAGCTGAAATGCCAAAGGATCTTCCCTCCTCCGTGTCTCAGCATACTTTCCTTGGGTAAAGAGATATCAAGTGGCCTGAACACATCAACAGCTTGTCAGGAGACTCAATAGTACAGTAACTAAATGCATGCCTAAGTTTTATATGAAGCTTAGATGAGTATTTTTGTTTGCAAGATTATCAGCAATTTCCCCGTGTTTCTCTAGATAAACAGGTTGTTTTAGTACTCCCTTAGTAAAATGAGATTAGTTTTTGAAGGATCACTTGCTGACTTGTGGTGTGATCAGAGCACCCAAGCACACCCAAGCCCTCCTTCAGGATCTTTCTCTAATACGATGATATTACACATCTAAAGACGTTTGCATCTGTCCTTGATGTGAGGGTGGATATGTTGGTTTGCACGAATGAGCAGAGTTAATGTGATGGTCTGTGTGAATTGTCCACTTGCCAGGATCTAGAATCAACTGGAAGACAGACATCTGGGCATACCTCTGAGGGGCTCATCTGTTGGTTAGTCAGTTGACATGAGAGGACCCAGCTTGAGTGTGGGGGCACCGGAAAGAGGATCCTAGACCATACCAATAGAGAGGGCACGCTGAGAACCACCATGCAGGTGTGGATTGCTCTCTACTCTTCACTGCAGATTAGATGTGACCAGCTATTGCAAGTTCCTGCCACCTTGACAGTCAGTCCTTCCATGACAGATAATATCTTGATCTGTGAGCTAAAATAAACACTTTCTCTATCAAGATGCTTCTTCTGGGGTATTTTTTTATTTATCACAGCAACAGGAAAAGAAAGGAAAACAAGTAAACAGTGCTTTAAACTATGAGGTAGGTATGAACCAGGCTAATCCCAGGCTTCTGCTGTGCCCAACAAGAGAAGAACGAGGTGAAAAAACATTATTACTGCTTTATATCTGTCTCATTAAAAATCATTTATTGTGAGGCCAGAGAAATAGATTAGAGCTTAAGGGCATTGAGTTCAGAGGACCTAGGGTCAGTTCCCAGCATTCAAAGAGCCTATAACTTGTAACTCCAGATTTAAGGGATGCGATGCCCTCTGCTGGCCCCCACGGGCACTGAACAACATAGTACACACACTTTGGCACACATGCACACATTCAATAAGTAAATAAAATTATTTTTTAAACATTATACTTAAAATTATGTACCAAGTTCCATACTTCTATCAATTGTCGAAAGAGGTTTTACTCCAGCTGACTCTTGGTTTTAATCATTCTTTATCTACTGTAAAGCCGTTCATTTAGCAATATCTCAACCAGAGCAGAAGAGAAAGACAAAACCTCAAACCAGGCACCTTAATTGTTATTAGCTACAGTTAAGGGTTTGCTGAGGGAGGAAACTGGAGCTATTTGTAAAATGAGGTGTGTGCTAGTCTCTGGGTTTCAATTATCTGTGCTATTTCTTGTCCCTATAGCCATGAATAATTGAGATTTGGATGATCTCAAACTATATCTTTGAACACAATTTGGTTAGTATTCACCAGAAATCATCATTAGCGTCAGAAATCATTCAGCTCCACTTCTGTACACGGCATTGGACTAGCGGTAGCAGTGAGGGCATTTGGGAACAGCAGAACCACTGCAGCCACCTTCCAGACGCACATCTTAGAAAATCCGAGTAAGGAGTACATCCGTGTACAACCTCCAATGTGATGGGACGAGAGACTCCATGCATTTTCTTCCTCAAATAATTAGATCCGATTCTTAGGAGTCTGGCTGAAGGCGTCAGCAGACGTGTATCATCGCATCCAGTTATCCCAAAAGGGAAGCTTGAATGTTCAATTTACACACATGTGTTGACTTTGCAAATGAAGGACTTTAAAAAAAAAATCACACACCATGCTCCGCATTAGGTCCAGCTCTCAGATTCTTTGATTGGAGTGCAAAGACTCAGCGCTGCCAATTACTATGTGACCTTAGGCAAGTCACTCACTTAACCTTTCTGAGCTTCCCTTCCTTTATCTTGAAAGTGGGGACAAAATCTACTCCACAAAGCTGTTGTGGAGAAGGAAAAGGGGATCATGTTGGAGAAAAAAAAAAACATTTTATAAAATGTAACGTTTTACACTTCTAAAAGGAATTTATTAATTCATTCAAAGGAGATATTAAAGAATCTTTACCCAATTGATGAGCATTGAGCATCGAAGTGCCCTTGAAGACAATAATTTAGTTGAAGTATCGCACAGCCTCTAACACCAATCAACGTGGCTAGGTAACTGGGAAAATCACTGGTTTTGCAAAGAAGGCTGAGGTCATAAAAGGTACTCACCTGCTTCAGAAATCTTGCTCAGGGTGGTCCTGCTTCAGAAGTACTTACAAGCCATTTTCCAGGATTGCTAAATTAATCTACCCTCAGTCCTTAGAGAGAGCACACAGTCAAACAGACATGGCCACCACCCCTTTAGTGAATATAAAGTACTACCAATGTGTGTACTTTCCCTTCTAAAAGGTGGTACACTACAATTAAAAAGACAGATAGGAAGTGGATATAATTGTTGCAAATTGCCACCACCCAAATCTACTGTTGTGCCTGTATTTGTAGCCTAAGTTTTAACTCTGCCCCACTCAAAAGACCTAACAATGGAAATCTTGGGTAATTCTCACCTAATCTATAGCTGTATTAAACCATCTTTTTTCCCATGATCTCCAGTCGCTGATTACTAACACTAACAGACAGGGTCTCTCTCTGGTATCCAGCCAGTCTTTGTATCAAATGTATACAACTTTCACGGAGCTTGATGGAAGGTTTTGGCTCGACTCTGGTAATCTTGGGTGGTTAGCTCATACTAAATAAAATCAGCACCGTAATACTGTGCAGCAATTTTTTTTAATGCATGCTTCCAAATATTTGTGGGAAATTTCCAAGACGGGTTCTGAGCAGAGGGTCTCCAAGAGGAAAAGGTATCATCAGTGTCTCTCCTGGGCTAATTGAGCCAAGTGGATTCCACAACTCTCCCAATCAGTGTATTAAACAGATGTGATCTCCGTCCACCTAGTAAGTTGTGTTAGACCTTTCAACACTTGCAGTCTTTTTATCGCTCAGCTGCCAAGTTCCCTGGGGTAATCACAGACAGCTTGTCAATTTAATTGCAAAGAAGCAGGCTTTCTTGTGACCATTCCAATTTTAGCTGCTACTTTAAATTGTACATGAGCGTTCTTCCATGCTGTCTGCCCTTTAAAGAGCGTGGACCTCGGCAGGCCTCTTACTGGTGATGGGAAAAGCGAGGCTGAAACCGGGTTTGCTGATGGAGCCTCACGCGTGGCTTTAAGTTGCTGCTTCAGCACAGGAAGCCCTTCCTTTAGCCCTGTATGTTGTCATTCCACGCCGGTGCTAAATGGTGTTTTTCCTTTCAAATGTTCCACTTTCGTGCACATCTCCCTCCTTTCTGGGTAATAGAGGATTCATGGGCCATCTGGATGCTGAAACATCTGGACACTGAGTTTCTGTGGAGGAGTGGAAGGCAAGAGACAGTCAATGGCAGAGGTGTCTCCAGAGAGACTTAAATCAGGGGTGGTATTTCGGGTGTGTTGCTTCTGGAAAGTTGACACAAAAAGTAAAAGAAAATTAAAATCCCACAAACCCAGTGTTCCAGAAACATGAGAGTAGATAAAAGGAAATAGAATTTTTAGATATTCATCAAGGTCGGTCTCTGCTGTGTACCAATCCTAGGCCCTTTGTGTCCTTCAGTGTTGTGAATTTAGGGTTTGCCGTATTTAGATACACTCTTAGAGTTAATTGCTAGGCTTAAATGACTTGAGCACAACACGGTTCACCTTAACTGTGTCATTCAGTTTAACACTTTTATTTTCAAACACGGGCTTAACGGCACAGACCTGTCATTCTAACTCCTTAGGGGAATGAGGCAGGAAGATCACAAGTTCAAAACCACCCTGGGCTTATAAAATGACTTCAAGATAAACCAATGCAACTTAGCAAGCTACTGACTCAAAAAGTGGGGAAAAGGTAAATGAAAAAGGAGTTGGAGACACAGTGCAATGCCTAGCAGATATGCGGCCCCCAGGTTCAGTCCCCAGAGGTGAAAAATCACTTCCGTTAAGTACCAATTATGCCTTTAATCCCAGCACTCGCAAGGCAGATGCAAGAGGATCTCTATGAGTTCAAGGCCTGCCTGTTCTACAGAGTGAGTTCCAGGGCAGCCAAGGATACACTGAGAACCCCTGTCTTGAAAAAAATCAAACCAAATAATAAATCAATCAATCAATAAATAAATAAATAAGTACTTGTTCCATGTAGTTCATAACACTATCAGACTAAGGAAGTCCATAATTTCACCTTGTTAGAAACTGTACATGGGTTGCCATGATTTGTTCTTAGTGAACCACAAAAGGAAATGACTACAAAGACATAAGCAGTGTTTGCCAGACCAGTTAAAGATTACAACCATGAATCAGAAAGGGTCTCATTAACTTGGACAACATTCTCATACCCAACTCCCCAAAACCTTGGCTTTTAAGTGTCTGTATGTATACGTATGCGCTCGCACAGGCGGGGATGTATTGGGAGGGGCGCTGGCAGCATGCACACGTGCTTGCATAAAGGTCTGCCGGCCCCGAGGTTACTCTAAAAAACGTAAAGGACTGCGCCTTCCAGGCCATCCATCTCGCTGTCGGGCTGCACGCCATAGGACTGCACAGTTCAGGAGAGTCCACTCAGGCGTGTGTCTGGGCCTTATTTACCACCCTCAGCCCGTCCTTGCTGATCCACCATTTTCCCTGAACTCCAGAACTGCAGAACCAGAACAAAGGTCAATTGCCCAGCCTGCTCAGCGAGTCCGTGCTCTCCCACAGTCTCTAGGCTCCTCAAGTCTGCAAAGGCTCTGGAATCGGACCTGCTCGCATGCTCTGATTTGTTTGTATCTTATACTAGTTCCAAATTTTATTTCCTATTGTGGTATTTCCTCGGGTAAAGGGCTTTTAATTAGCATTCTTCCCCACCCACCCTCCACAAAAATAATTGAAGTCATTGCAGAATGCTTTTAAGAGGTATATTTGAAGACACAGACTTGTAGAGTTTTCCTGAAGTCTGTGTATGTGAAACTCCCCCTTATTTTTTCTGTGTAACCTGACTTCTTCAGAACCAGAATAGTTAAGACAGACTCCAACAGTACAATTTGATATAGCAGCTCCTTTTAATTAGACATACCTACATTTAAATCTAATGATTGTCTGAAATAAGGAAGGAGATGACAGCCTCTGGTTCCTGTCCGTTCACTGTGCCCCTAATTTCCTCTAAGTCTATCTTCAGAGAGCCCTACAATGAAGCACAATATTAGCGTTCACTTGCATGATATCAACCTTGTATGAAGAGAATGAATAAGAAATGAAGCTCTTAGCTATGATCAATTCCAGATTAGCCATTTTCATTTATAAAACTGTTTATTTTACTGTGTCAGCTTGAAGGTCAATCTAACTTTAAATTGCACATTGAAGAATTTCAACAAAGATCTGAGACCCATCCCTGCTTCCTGTAAGACTAAAGGTGAAAAGCTCATTCTTAACTGAAATATTAGTCTAGGTTTAAGAAATGGACCAGATCATAGTGATAGAAAACACTTCACTTTGAAGTTAAAACACCGGGGCCTGGGCATGGACATGATGACATCTGGATGCTTGTGCATTAATTGAGGACATTATTCCAAGACGAAAGAAGAATAAGTTCTAGGGGGGGCATGTCTCATCCTCTAGAAAATGACTAGGGACTGTAATCACTTCCACATATGAAGTACCACATATAGGGTGCTTGTCTATGCATTTTAGATAATCTCACCGTCTCCAGCACAGCTTTTGAGGTAGTTCTGTTGTTATTACAGTTTACAGAGAAAGAAGCTGCAGGCCAGAGAGGTCTAGCTCAAATAGAATGAAGGACTCAAACCCAAACAGAAAGACGCCAAAGTCTTCACTCTACGTGTCAAAGCTCCGCACATAAGCAATGTAAAGGTCACAGGCAGTGTGCACAGGTATTAAAGATACAGTAGGAAAAGAAATAGGTCCTCCTACCTGGTACCTTTATACCATTATCCCTACCTATAATTACACCAATTATACCAGCATCATTAGACTTTAAGCTTCTTGTAGGCAGAAACCATGGCATAATACAGATGCATAGGATATTACTTGCCGTACTAGAGAGCTTTGAGGAATACATACTGATTCAACGATCAGTGTATTCATTGACTTCTTCTTGAAATGTGATTTCTTCTGAGGTATCTCTTGCTTCTTTTCAGAAGCCATAGACTCTACTGGAAAGATGGCTCAGAAGCTAAGAGGCCTGGAGCTCATTTCCCAGCACCCATAGCTGATGGTTCATGGCCATATGTTCTAGGGCTCTTAACAACCTCTTCTTGCCGTCACAGGCACCTACGCATGCATGCATGATATACACTCACACAGATGCATACACATAAATAAAAATAGAATAAACTTACTTTACAAACCGCAGATTCTCATAAAAAAAAAAAGAAAAGAAGAAGACTTGGAGACAGATAAATCACATCCCAGCCCTAATGTTACATCTGACTCCTGCGGTCTTGGAAAAAGCACTAAAACTATGAAGTTGTCCTATCACCTGATCAGTGTACATCAGTAAGATACATCCTTCGAAGAAGTCTTGGATGCCATAAAAAACGTACTTATTTGTATTGTGATTACAGACTCTTCTATTTGGTGATGGAATTCCTAAAAGTGATAAACACAAGTGATTTGGAAATCAACTGTTTTGTAGACAGCGGGACCAGGAACCCCTTACAAGAAGTGGCACATGACCAGTGTCTGTTCCACTGAAAAGGCCTCCTCCTCCATTCAGGAAGCATGGTGGCTTTTCCTGTGACCCATTTCATCATCTCCACACTAACTATGCCTCTGGGGACAGGGTGTTTCTTGACAGATTTAGCCAACAATCCCATGTCCCTTAAAAGTGGTTGGATTATCTGTGGCCAAAGGCAGTTGACTGTTACTGAAGTAGTCCTCAGCATTCCAACCACGATGCCCAGAAAGTCTGTCTCCCTTTCAGGGTGGCCTATTTAAGAAGAAGCATTCCATCTCCAGTATAGACGATAGTTTTGCATTTTGGTTATACATCTTCTTTACTTGAGAGGACCAAACTCAGGAATTACAGAGAGAAAAAAAAACATACATGCACTATTTCACATGGAGTAAGCCCAGATTTATTTTTTTTTTCTTGATGGGAATTTTAGCAATGCTCACAAAATATTGAGTTTTCCTAAATCAGTCAGATGTAAAAAGGTAGCATGTGTGAATTTAGTGAGGGAAGAGTGGATTCTCTTGTAGCAATGCCTTCCTAAGAAGGAGCACTTGTTAAAATAATTTCCCATTCAACGTCTCTCTTGTACTAATTAGTAATGCATTCATTCTCAGCTGAAACACACAATTTTTAAAATATTATTTGAAACTAAATTCTTCTAAAATAGCGAAAAGTTCTCTGTTAATAAGTCTAATAATAGCTGACATACTTTTATGATCATAGGTATTCTATATTCTTGAAACAGGCTTTAACATGTAGATAAGATCAACATATACTGTATATGTATATGAAATTCTCAAAGAATAAATAAAAAGAATATTTAAAAGTGACCTTCTTATTAACATGGTGGGGGATCCTTGCATAGAATTGAACATGTATTAAAATATATGTTGCATTTCTTTCCACTATAAATGCCAGATTTAGTCATAATAACATCTACTGGTAACCTTGTCACCAGTAGAAACACTGGAATTTTTAAACTATATTAGTAACCATACCTATTTTAATATCTTTTTATATCACTGCCTTAAATTGATAGGTATTAGACTCCTTGTTAGGAGATTTTATTCAATGTAGTCATGTTATCTCTATATTACAACATTTAAACAACTTTTATTAATTGTTTTCCATATAATTGTTTTCTTTATAATCCTATGTAATACTTTATGCACTTAAAACTTAATTGAGGGAAATATACAGATTCTCTCAAACTGCCAGAAGGATCTTTGGCTACAGAAATCATTTGGCTACAGGACCTTTGTTGTTTAATTATCTTAAGCACTCACCAGTTAAGAGCAGAAGACCCAAGTTTACTTGAAAGCACCCATACTGGCTGCCTCAAAAACCCATGCTCCAGTTCCAGGGGACCCATGGGAACCCTCACTCACAAGCACATACCTCCACACCGACTCACACATACTTTTAGTGCATAAATAAAATAAATCTTCTAGAGACAAAATAAAGTCATGTTAAGTAACTTAGTAAGCACTACAAAGTAAATTATCCTTCCCTTGCAAGTACCATGTATTGACTCAACACTCAGTGTGACTCTTCCTAAAGACTGGGGCTTTACAGAAATTCTTGGGTTAGACAGAGGGGGAGGGTGGCCCTCAGTGGGAGCTGTGTTCTTATCAGAAAAGAGAGGGGAGGACTTGCTCCCTCTGTCTGTCCTGTGAGGACAAAGGAAAGAGACAGCCACCTGGAATAAGAAGAGCCTCACCAGAGCCCCATCATGCTGGCACCCTGATGTCAGATCTTGAGCCCCACAAACTGAGCTGTTCCTCTCATTAAGACCGCCAGTCTCCATCACTTTGTCAGACTAACTGATACAGATCAATCTTATACTTTGCCATGCTGGGGCTCTCCTTCTCCTTAGTTGCAAGACTGGGTACAGTGTATTCTTTCTGCTTTTAGGTCCAAATTTCTAAGTGTTTTAATTGAAACAGATATAAGAAGAGACTAACCAATGAGGCAACAATATGAACCATTGTAAACGTATTTGTGATTTGTCTCAGACTTGGGTGGCAATTGCTGTCACTGAGGTGAGATCCTATCTCCAACAACAACACAGCTTTCTTTGGCAGTGCCTTTGTGCTTGACTCCCTTCTGAGGCTCTCAGCAGCTCCTGGGTTGCACAAAGACTTGCGAGGCCCCTGACCCACCATTTGCCCAGCCAGGGCAGCCAGAGAGTCCTGACCTTAGGTGGTAAATGGTGGAGAGTTCTATATTCTTACATCAACACTATAACCTACTTCGCATACCATTTATGGTTAACCTTAAAACTATCACATTAAAATAAAGAGGACTGTCAGTGGAGCAATTTTGTAAAGAGCTAAAATTAAACAGAGCAAGCGTGCGGGTGCCGATGCATAAGCAAAGAGCCCACTTCCTGCATTTCATTGAGAATTCCTGATAGCAAACTGTATGTTTATTGTACATTAATTCAACGCAGCATTCAAAATGAATTTACGCCCCGGCTGAGGGTGCAATATTGAAACCAAATATTATTTATTATCTTAATATTAGTAACCATAGTTAAAAAATCATATTAACAATTCAGGGTGTTTTAAAAAGCAGAGATGCTATGACTCGACCTCCCAAGCAAGAGCTCATGTCTTAATTTATGCAAGTGTAGCCTATAGCTAAAGGCTTTGAATATTTGTTTCCTGCATAGCATTAGTACTCAAAAATAGGACACTCTTCAAGGGCACCTTATAAACATAGAACTATAATTTATTTGGCAAATTAAAGCTCATATAAAATGTGCACACGGAGGTACAGATTAACATATTTAATTTCAATATTACCTGCAAACCTATTTTTCCCACACACTATTCTAATTAGTCATATAAAATAGACTCTATGTCTCACAGACCATTATTTTAGTGGAAAATAGAAACTGGATCTGAACTAAATATACTGTAAAAAAGATAACAGCTTTATGGAAATTAATACATCCATTTGTATCTAGGAAAAAATGTGTTCTAGTTAAATGGCAGGAGAATATTGAGCATTCAGAACCTTTTTGTGGTAAAAGTTGAGACTTTTATGATTTAATAACAGAGTAATTTGCAATCTTTGTAATATACCAATATTTATAAGCTGTTCCTAAGTTTCCAAATCCCTGGTAACCATTAGAGTCCCTTTCTTCGGTGGAATTTTCCTGCTATGAATATTCACTCCCCCTACAGTTGAACATGCAAATCGTTTATGAGCACTTTATTTCGGAAATGATTCTTTTCCTATTAAGCCTGCAGTAGGAATTACCAGGGCCTCAGTGCTAAGCTTATTATGCATTAAAAAACAGCGGCAAATCAGGGTTGATAAAAGGTGCTGACTGGGAGTGGGTGGGAGCTGTGTCTGCGGTGCCACGGCTATTGGACTCTTTAGAAGCTGTCATTACCTGGCAGAGAACCTCCACCACGCACAGTCTCCAGAAGGTCAGGACAAAAGCCAAGACGCTTGACTTCTCATGGGACATATAACTAAGGAAACTCTAAGAGACTGTGAACTACAAGGTTCTCCTTAGATACTGGCCTGAAGGTGTCCTCCTCAGAGGAACATGCTAGATCTCAGTAACTGCCCGCTGCCTCCAGTTCACACTACCGCCTCCCTACCTCTGTGCTGAGACATAGGGCAAGTTACATGTCCTGACCTGAAATACATCCTCTGACCCCCACACTGCTCTGCCCTCATGACCTACTGGACTCCAAAATGGCTCCCTGCTAATGTCTACCATTTCTATAGGTAGGATTTCAGCAGAAAATGCAAATATCAAAACCACAACTGTGAAATAACAAGATTTATTTTCTTCAACATGTTTCTCTAAGACTATTTAGTGCTTATTATCAAGAAACCCCGTATTTCTCAAACAGATTTTGAAATATTCTTAAACTCAGAATTAGCTGCCCATTGTGTTCATGAAGAATGGCTTCTCCCTTCCACGGTCCTTCCCAAGAAGATGAGAATCTGTGTTACAGATTTGAAGTATTAGGACGTGTCCAGAATTCCCTGAAGGTTAGTTGTTGCTCTCCTGACTACTCCTCAGAGTCTTGAGTCACCACTGAGAAATCCTGGCAACCTTGCAGTAGCCACCCCTCTCTGACCCCTCCTGGCCTTGGCATGAGTTCCTACCTGGGGGCTATTATGGGCTGAGCTGTGTTCCCATAAAGTTCATTGATAGAAACCTTACCCCTGATATCTTAACACATGCCTGTATTTAGACATAGAAACCTTAAACGGTAACTCATTAAAATGGGACCATTTGGGCAGTCACTAATCAAATCTGGCTAGTATCTTTATGAGAACAAGAGATAAGGACACAGACACCCTGTAAAGACATGGGAACTGGAGAAAACTCCCACTGGTCCCTTGATCTTAGACATCCAGCCTCCTGGCTGTGAGCAAGTACATTCCTATAATTTAAGCTTCCCGTTTATGCTACTTTATTACAACCTTGCTATAAGACTAATAAAAGGGCAATTACAGCAAATAAGTCCAACAAGAAAAACACCAAGACTGCCCGTGTTTTCTTGTTTTAGACTTTGTCAACCTTTGCTCTATCTAGCTGCTAAAATCTTCCAGAAAAGACAAAAACAGAATCCACTATATCACATTTGAACATTTAAAAAAAAAAATCCTTCCCCCACCACTGCAAAACTCTTTGCAGCAGCCTCTTCCTCTTTTGGACTCACAGAAAACAGCTTGTCTCCACTCATTAGTCGCGACCTGTTCAGTCTTCGGGAGGCAGGACAGCCACAGCCAGCCACCCCCTCTTTAGCGATTTACTCGTTATGTTAGATGCCTGCTTATCCTCTTTTTCTCAATTAGAAAAGGCTTTCACAGCTTTCAACACAAAGGTTGCACCACCAGGCACACCATATCTGGTTCCTATTATTCCCCACTAATCTCTTACGATTTAATGCTTAGTAAATGACTGTAATACTGGTTACTGGTAGTGTTTCTCCCTTGTTTTGATCTGAAGTATCATACTCTGTGAGCCTGTTTTCTAGTGAGCCATTGCTTTACTTCATTTCCCTGCTGTGGGGACAAGATGACCTAAACAGAAACAGCAGAAAGGTAAGGAAGGAAGGGCTGGTTTTGACTTGCAGCTCCAGGTTGTACTCCATCATAGCAGGAGGCACAGATCTTAAAGGAGCTGGTCCTATTACATCAATCATCAGGAGTGGGGAACGATGAGTGCGTGCTTGTGCTCAGCTCACTTTCCGCACTCAATGCACTCCAAGACCCCTTGCCTAGGAAATGGTACCATCCACAATTAAGACGGGTCTTCCTGCATCAATTAATATAGCCAAGACAAGCGCCACACACGCACACACACACACACACACACACTCAGAGGCTCATCTCTCAGGTGAGTCTAGATTTTGCCCCATTAAAAATCAATAGTAATGGCCGGGCAGTGGTGGTGCATGCCTTTAATCCTAGCACTCAGGAGGCAGAGGCAGGCGGATCTCTGGGAGTTCGAGGCCAGCCTGGTCTACAAGAGCTAGTTCCAGGACAGGCACCAAAGCTACAGAG
>NC_022022.1:36859142-36936967 GCF_000317375.1 Microtus ochrogaster | reverse complement strand
TATATATATATATACTGTATAAGCATCTTCCATTGCATCATTATTGAAATGCTTGCTAATGCTATTTCCAATTAAAAGGTTTTAATTCCTTGTTTTTTCAGTCTTTCTTCTCAGCTTTTCAAAAGGTTCCTGCTGATCCCATGTTCATAATCTTTGTGTGAATGTCTTTAACGAAGCCCTTCCCTCCCTCTCCTACCTCCTTTCAGATCATCTTCCATGCATTTAGCACATTCTTACTTCACCTGTACTCTTCATCAAACACCCAGGACCCCACCCTGACTCCTGCAGCCTGCTGGGACCACTTTCTTTCTTGGTTCTCTTCTCTCTGCCTTTCCCCTCCAAATGCTCACCTTCCTATTCATCCTTCAAGTCTCTTTGGAAGGATCCCCTCTGCAACAGGTTGGCCCTGGCTTGCACCACAGAGCTACAGAATGCTGTTACTCATAGCATGCTATCACAGCCTCACTCTATAAGTCTGCCTTTAGGTGACAGCATAAAGGACTTGGGGGTCATCAGACCTATCATTCAATAGCTTTAGTAGTCTTGTTTGTCTCAGGGCTTCAAGTCTCATCAACATAGTGACAATTGCCAAAGGTACAGATCTACCCCATATTTCTCTCCCAAACTCCAGATTCAGATGTCTGCCTACCTGTTCAACAGTTGCCGTAGATATGGCTACAGACACAGAAAACATCACACCTATACCCTGGAAAGCTCTCTTGCATCCCAAACCTGCTCCCTGCCCTAACCCTCAGTTAACCTTACAGCAATGTAGCAACATTTTTCAGATGCTCCATACATACAAAAACAACAAACAAAACCCCTCAGAGTCCCCTTTCACGTGTCTTTCTTTCCTGACTTTACTCTCTTGGTTCTGCATTCAAAATAAGATTAAATTATTTTTATTTCTCAATTTCTTCTACCAGTGCCTTTGTCTGAGATACCATCACCCACTCCTCCTCTGGACCAATGCCTTGGCCTTTCCTCTGGGCTCCCAGATAATCTTGCCCTTTTACATTCCACCTCAACATATTAGTTTGGTGATGCTGTTCAAATCCAGCTGAGACTGTGACACTCTTGTGCTCCAAGCCCTGCAGCGGCTCCCCACTTCCCATTCCAGGGGGAACCAAATGCCCTATGCTACTTGGTTTTCTGTCTTCACTCTGCTCCAGCTCCACCAGCCGCTTTGAGTATCCTGAGAGGCATGTTTCCACCCTGTGATCTTCGTGGACACTGGCAACCCCCTGTCCGAATGCCCTCCACCCAGATGCCCTCTTTCTAAGCCTTACTCCAGTACCACCTTCCTATCTCACCCAGCAACACCTTCCATCCTGTTGAAATAGGGGCGGCAGGGCTGCATCTCCAGCACCCTGGCCGCCTCCAGCTAGTTCTACCCGAAATAATTACACAGAAACTGTATTCTTTTAAACACTGCTTTGCCCTTTAGCTCTAGCCCTTACTGGCTAATTCTGATATCCCAATCAACCCATCTCTAATAATCTGTGAGCACCGGTCTTACTGGGAAGATTCTAGCTTACGTCCATCCTGGGTCGGAGCTTCATCGCATGTGTCTTCTTGGGAGCAGGGAGCATGGCGTCTCTGTCTGAGGCGTCTTACCTCACTTCCTCTTCCTCCCAGCATTCTGCTCTGTTTACTCCACCCACCTATGTTCTAAGCTATGAGCCCAAGCAGTTTGTTTATTACTCAACCAATGAAATCAACAGATTGATATATGACACTCCCACATCACCATCCTCTGTCCGCCTCGCTCTAGTCTGCATCATTTTCTAATGAACAGTCAAACACTCTGAGCTCTAATAGCATCTACTTATTTTGTGTTTCGTTCCCACACTGGCCGGCATTAGAAGTCATTCAGATATTTGAAGTAGCTGAGAGACAGAAGATGCCCAGCTGTGTGAGGGAGGAACACAGAGACTCTTTCTCTGTAATCTGCAGTTTGTGTGTATTTCCAAGGTTGTTTTAAGGATAAGCAAAACAGTGTGCATGAAAGAAGAGTGGCCCTAGTGACAGACACCCAAGTCTCTATTCTTCCCCCAAAAGTCATCACTGACATCAGTGGTATAATTTTCTATGTAAATATATTCATAAAATACAGTAATGTTTTAAGTGAGCTTTTAAAAATAATGAATCGCACTGTAATATTAAAAACAAAAACCCTCTGTGGCACGTAAATTGGGATATGAGCGTTAGATAATTATTACCCAAGAATAAGGATTAAAAGACTCTGAACACAAACGACAAATGACATGTTTCACAGTGACCATGCCTCTTAACTCCAGAATGACCCTCTTCTGAGAGAGGAATGCGCTACACAAATATAAACCAAAGCAATTTCCAAAAGGTTAAGGCAAAGATTGGAAGAAACAAATTCGCTGTGCTAAGATATTGTCATTATATCTTATATGCCATTCTCCATGTGTTCCAAGGGATCCTTGTAGGATTTATATTCAACTTCTTAAAAAAAAATGCCGGAAGTACTAGACTGGAAAACATCACAAACGTGTTTATATTGCATGTCTACTTCTAATTTCTGCCTTCAGAATGGATGCAAATCATAATTGTTGCTGCTTATCTCCAAGACATTGGCGTGGCTATTTATAGACTCGTTCGCTGGTTATCTCATCTGTGTTGTCTATGATAAACATTCAACAGTGTCTTCATGAAAAGTGGGAGTTACGTTCTGAGCTGTTTATACCTAGGGAAAGTTGCTTGGTTACCACCAGAGGAGATTATGCCACTTTCCCCTTAAGACCTCACTTTGTAATTCCTTTTTGTATCCTTGTCAATTTCTGCATAATTTTTACAATCTCTATCAATATTTTTAATTAATTATGCTTTCAAAATGAGCTAAAACAGTTCTATAATAACAGGCACATTGCAGTTTAACCCAATAAATCTAGCGAGGAATGTGGAAGAATTGAGCCAATGAAGCCATGCGAGGTGCCACTGCCAATTCAGCTATCAAAAGAAATCCATTAGGATGAGGTTTATTATAAAGTACAGTCAGCACATTAATTATTAATCCACACTGCAGTGTTTTTACCAAAAGTCTGTCCTTAAGTTGCCTTGTTTCCCCATGTTTAAGCTGTTAGATTCCATGGTTTTGCAATCTAAGATTAGTACTCGGCGCCTTGATCAAATTCCCAAAGTTCTGTAATGTCTCCGTTTAGTGCCAGTAAATCCAGATGGAAGTGGCTTTTAGCACAGTTATTAAGTGTGAGTTTATTAATGTTCTCTATTAAGCCCACACTACACATTGCCCATATAAGAACTTTCAGAATTGGGCTTGATAAACGTACCACGCAAGTCTAAAAGGTTGCAGAATAAAACAAAGACTTTAGTAATAAATTAAAACACATTGTTGGCGCTCAGAAAGTGCCTTGAACACAGAGTTCTGAATCACTAAGTATATATTAAAGCAGAGCATCTCGTCAATAAAGATTTTTTTTAAGGATAAGCATAGTTTTCTAATATGAACCTTAACTAAAATTCACAAAGGAAGAAAGAAAGGAAGGCAGTTGAAAACATAAGTGTTCCTCGTTTGGGCTTGAGAATAAGAAATGGATGGGGCTCCCGTATCCCAGAGCACATACAAGCCAAGGTACAGAGAGAGATTACCTGTGTTTCTGTAAGTCTGTACGTGGGAAGCAGCTCAGCCTGCTTCCAATGATCGTAACAGAACACCCGAGATTCTGACTCACAGATTCCAAGTTTGGAAAACGAGAATGGAAGAACCGCATTCAGTGAGAGGCTTGGGAGGTCTCTTAGCATTGAAAAAACTAGAAAAGGAGAAGAAGAATGTACTAGAAAGTCAACAGAGGCCAGTTCCTTAAATAGCTAAACTATTCCTGAGAGAAAAACATGAATCCATTCATGAGGTGTCTGATGCCATAACCCAACCTCAGTCTGCCAAGACAATCACATTTAAGAACTAAAGTTCTACGCAAAAGACTTTTGTGGGGGCAGACTCAAGTCATAGTAAGATCAAAATCCATGTCCCTACATGGTAGTTCAGAAAATAAGTCTCCCTAGAAAGTCCTCTCCAGAGGCTGTCTTCATTAAAAACCTTAAAAGTTTACATTTCTAAAACTTAACCAGGGCTGGAGAGATGGCTCAGTGGTTAAGAGCATTGCCTGTTCTTCCAAAGGTCCTGAGATCAATTCCCAGCAACCACATGGTGGCTCACAACCATCTGTAATGAGGTCTGGTGCCCTCTTCTGGCCTGTAGGCATATACAGACACAATATTGTATACATAATAAATAAATAAATATTAAAACTTAACCAATCACCTAAGGGGGAGGAGAATAACCTGTAGCTTGAGTGTCAAAAATATTTCACAGACCTCAAATTTTTAATATTATTTCAGTGGATGGCTTTTTTTTAAAAAATCACATTTATTTGAAAAGCTAAAATAGTGGTCTTTTTTACTTACTGCACAGTTTCTGCACTGAAGGCTGAACTGGGTGTTGTGTTCGTTAATTTTATTGATGCTGTAGTTGAAATACCTGAAGTAAGGCACTTCCAGGAGGGTCTATCAGCCGGCAGTTTTCGAGGGTTCTGATGGTACAGGTAAGACAGCTCAGCTCGGTCTGCATCAGGGCCGCAAGACTGTGCAGCAGAGGAGTGCTCACTTCATGGTCCAGCAGGAAATGGAGGAAGAGGGATCACCAATACTCTCTAACTTACTTCATCTCCCCTTTTTATTCTGCCCAGCCTCCCCAGTCCATAAGATGGTGCCACTTACATTCACTGTGGAGTTCCCCTTCAATCAGGGGGAGACTTCCTCTCGGAAACCCAGAGGTGAGCCTCAGCTTCTGATATCATTCTAGATCTAGTCAAGTTGACGGTGCAAATCAAAGCCGGCACGCCCTGTGAAACCACTCAGGAGGTCTCCAGGACCTGCACACAGTGGACTAGAGAGAAAGCTTGGCCTCCTCCCCCTCCATTGTGAAGACTGCAATGTTGGTGGAATATAGGGTCTTAGCCTCCCAGACAGTGTGGGAAATGGTCAAGAAGACCCAGGGGTCAGGCTAAGTTGTACACTTAGGGGCACAGTACAGAGAAGTTGTCATGATAACATGATCTAGAATGCCAGTGTGGTCCTTTCCCTGCACCTGAAGTCTTCACAAGAGTTCAGAAAAAAAAAAAAAACATAGAAATAAGAAATCTGTAATCGGGCAATGAATAGAACAAAGCCCTGTGACATTATTAGGGGCTCTGTATGAAACAGCAAAAGCCAAGTATGTTTGGGGGGCTCATTTCAGGACGTGAGAAAGTAAAGTAAAAGTGAGCATCTCTTTGATGGGCCAGAGAACTGTATACTACATGCCGCATAGACTGGAAACTGTGGAAACATCCAAAATGATGGTAGTGTCACCTGCCATGGTGGTTAATACTGACTGCCAACTCTACAGGATCTAGAATCACCTAGGCTCCCTGGGCATGTCTGTGAGGGATAGACCTAGGGCCGATGGAGGTGGGAAGGCTCATGCTACCAATAGGAGGCACCGTTCTATGGGCTATGGTTCTGGACTGAATAAAAAATGAGAAAGGTACATGAGCTGTCTCTCTCTCTCTCTCTCTCTCTCTCTCTCTCTCTCTCTCTCTCTCTCTCTCTTTCCCCTCCCAGTTGCTTCACATTCCTGACTCAAATCAGGTGTTCGATCATAGCAACGAAAACATTAGCGAACACATCACCCCATCCACAAGTCCTAGAACCTCTTCAGGAGCACACAGAGATAATGACATGCCACTACACTACGGGAGTCCTTCACATTCCTGCTACTCCCACCTATCCACGGACTTTTGCAATAATTGTGTAGGACTTGCAGCAGAGGTAGAAGAATTAAGCTGAAATTTACCCTTTGTGTCTTCCTGGGGGCCTTCATCACTTGACAGGGTAGAGAATATTTCCACTCTGCCATTTCTTTCCTGATGTGGAACCTCGAGCATCCGTTAGCAGGCCCTAATGTAACAGAGAATTCTGCCCAACTTTGGGCTCCAAACAGAATCTTCAAGCCTGACTCAATAGGCATCTCCCAGAAATCACAAATACAGAGACATAGAAAAAGCCGATGGTGAAAGTAAATTATTCTCTCCTTAAATGTTTTCCCCTTATTGGATATATATATATCCAATTTTATATATATGTAAAGCTAAGTCAAGTAGACTGAATTTTTGATGCATTTTATCCCATTAGTTTGTGCATGTTCTTTACATCTTTATTTTTTATGCATATGAGTGATTTGCTTGCGTGTATGTATGTGCATCATTTGTGTGCCTGGTACCACAGAAGAGAGTATCAGCTCCCTGGAACCAGAGTTACAGGTGGTTGTAATCTACCACGTCAGAGCTAGGAATCAAACTGAGGTCTTCTACAAGAACAGCTGCTCTTAAGCACTGAGCCATCTCTCCAGCCTCATTCTTTATATCTTTCGTTAAGAAATTCAAATTGCCTTCCTGGGGTGTGGTACTACAGCAAAATCATTTGTTAAGTAGTGTCTTAACAAAGCTTAAAGACATTCAGCTTAAACCTAACTCCATTGCTTTATTCTCCATTTTCCAGACTTTGCCACTTTGTGGCAAACCTTAGAATCATCTCCATCTAGAAAGGTCATCCATTTAGGTAGAGGGGGATCTGCCACTCTTCACTGTTTAAATCCAAGTGTTCCAGGCTCGATCTCCAGGGTGCTGATACTGGAAGGTGATGGAACCTATAGAAGGTAGGCTCACTGGAACAGGCCCTTGGAGGAGAGCATAGTGCTCCTAGCAATGTGTTATGTCTGTCTTCCCTCTCTGGTCATGAAGCATGAGGTTGCGCCCCACTGTGTGAGCCCATGAGGAGGTATCACCTTGCCACAGACTCGAGCAATCTTCAGACCAGAATTTCCAAAACCATGACTAAATAAACTACCTTTCATAAGTTAACCGTCTCAAATATTTCATTCCATCCAGTGAACAAAAGCTGGAACATTACTGACTCACACTTTGTCAGCACAGTTTACCCAAAGTTTGAGGTCAAAGAGCCCCCAGCAACTGTGGGTGCCCTTTCTGGCCATCATGAGAGTGAATTGGAGCTTTCTCTTTATGTTTTAAAGAACTTAAGATATGACAGTTGAACCAATGCCTCTCCATAAAGTGCAAGGAAAATGACAGAAAGAGTGACAGACAAATGAAAGAGTAGGTTCTGTTTAGCAATTTTGGGTGACAGCACTTAAAATTTTTAGCTCTAGGGTTGTTTAGGAATGACAGTGTGCAGCTGAGAAAGGCAGCTTACCCATTATAGAAAAAGGAATTTATGTGCGAACTTAGAAAAAATCAGACCTTAAAAGTAGAAAAAAATCTTTCCATGTTATTTAAATAGTAACCCATTAACCTTTTGTACAGTCTTCAGGTTGTCTGTTGCTACTTTTCAGCATGTTTGAATCAATTCACACAGATTTTGTTTCACAGTTCCCATAGGAATTGCCACTAGAAATTGAATCTCACTTTGGTTATTAAGGTCATTTCCTTAATCTCTAATCTCTGACCACAAGAAGGCATCAAGATGGAGTTTCTTTTTATAATGCTGTCTGTCTTGTGATAGCAAATGACATCAAAACTTGTGTTTATCTCATTACCAAAAAAAAAAAAAAACAAAACCGATGACTTACTAGACAGAAAAGATGGTTCAGTAGGTAAGAGCATTTGCTATGCAAGCATGCATTGCAGTATCCCTAGATCCCTAGCACACACCTAAAAATCCAGGAGTAGCCCTATGCTCCCATAACTCCACCATTAGGAGAACAGTAGGGACATGAGAATCACTGGGGTTTTCTGGGTACCAGCTTAGCTGTAGCTTCAGCGAGACACCCAGGAGTGATCCCAAGCTCCTCTAACTCCAGCATTAGAACAGCGGGGACATGAGAACCACTGGGGTTTTCTGAGATCCAGCTTCAGTGACACACCCTGCATCAAGACAGTGAGAACAATGGCAGGAACACAGGACACTGGGCATCCTCCTGTGGTCTCTATGCCTGAGCACACATGCACGCATAAACATGCACAGGCACATACACCCCCCCACACACACACTACATGCAAATGCTTACATCAAAAATAATAAGCATTACCAAGAATTCAAGATTACTAGAATCTGTGTACTTTTGACCCTTCTTTCTCCTACATATTTACTGGACACGAAAGTAAGTGATGGCGAGAAAGAGGAAGAAAGAAGGGAGCCACAAGCTGAGGGGAAAGGACGTACTAATGGTATTTTCTGAACACGGACTCTAGAGTCATTTTAAGCTGAGGGGAAAGGACGTACTAATGGTATTTTCTGAACACTGACTCTAGAGTCATTTTAAGCTGAGGGGAAAGGACGTACTAATGGTATTTTCTGAACACTGACTCTAGAGTCATTTTAAGAACTTGACACACAAGTAGATAGGCAGTAGAAATACTCCATTTTCATTGGGATTTACTGAAGTATGTATCAAGCCAGGCTATATTTGTAGCCATTACCTTCTGGTTTTTGCACTTTGAGCCTTCAATCGCAAATAATCCAGCTGCCAGCAACTGAGAGCAATGACTCATAAGTAAAGACATTTCTAAAACTGAGACTTCCTCACTACAGGGAAACTCTGGAATAAACCCATAACCTCCTTGCTCCTCTGCGTTTTTCACTCCGAAGGTTGAAAGTCAGAAAGTAGCTCCTGAAATGTAAACAACAAGATGTTACTCAGAATCCAAAGATGAGTGCAGAGGTTCAAGCCAGGACCTCCTTGTCATGGAAAGAGATAGATCAGCCCCAAAGTCTGTCCAAATATTTGGTACAAAAAAAGTTTTAGGAAGTTGTGTATGGATTTGAGCCAAGTTTTTATTTAGTTCGTATCTATCCCAAAGGCTTTTTATCCATCTCTGCGCTATAAACATTTGAATAACAATGGAAAGTCTGGTTATAAGAAAAAGGGGGCAAGGAAAGAGAAAGAGCCTATGCAAATGAGAAGGTGGCCAGATAATATTTGCACTGTACAGACTGAATTCCAATCACCATTTCAGACAACCTGACAGTGAAGATGAAGTCAGACTATACTTTTCCTGGCCAAACTACAGACTACTTTATCTTCATTGATACCTTCAGTGGGTTTTAGAATGATCAGAAGACACACTTCTGGGCATGTCTATGAGGGGATTTTCTTCCATTGAGACACAGCTGAGGAGGGAAAACCCCCTAAATGTGGGACAAATACTCAGACTCAAAAAAAGGAGTGTGGGAGCAGCAAGGTGCCTCAGCAGGTGAAGGCAATTACCCACAAGCCTGAACCCACCTGGTAGAAAGATAGAATGGACTCCTGTAGATTGTCCTCTGAACTCCACACACACACACACACACACACACACACGCACGCACGCACGCACGCACGCACGCGCGCACACACACGCACACCATGGCATGTACCTGCTCATACAATAAATGAATTAATAGAAACATTATCAAAAGAGGGCCGAAGGGAGAAGAAAGCCAGCTGAGCATCAGGACCCACCTCTCTGTACTTCCTGACTGCGGGTACGACGTGACCAGCTACTTCATGCTCCTGCTGACACACTCATACACACACACACACACACACACACACACACACACACACACACAGTGGGCTGTACCATCAAACTGTGAGTTAGGTCAGGATACAATTTTACTTCTTAGGTTGCTGCAGTCAAGCATTTTGGTGCAGTGATGAGAAGAGTAATTAATACCATGTTAAGGCCCCTCCCCTTCACTATTCAGTGTTTTGCTTTTGAGTCTAGTGCTTCATTTAATACCAGGAAATAATTATACTTCCTAAACCACAGCATGAAATATATGCCCTTTATTTCTGTTATTTGAGAGGGGTTTGTAGACCAATGTTAACTATTATCGATCATATTGTATCTCTAGCAGCTCTAAGGTGGTTCTCTATACTATTTTATACTTTCAAGGCAATAAAAGCAAACAGCCATCCCAGGACTTTTTTGAGCTTCTTTCCCTATTCCCACAGCCTGAATTTTATTTACTGCTCCGTTTCTATCTTTTTGAGTTGCTATGAAGGGGGAAATAAAACCACATAACATTTTTAACAGTTGCAGCAAAAGTTATGATCCCTCAAAATTTAATTTAAAAGATCTCTAAAATCATGACTGGAAATAGATTTTTCTTAACCTGAGAAATATTGTAAGCCTGTAGCAATCGCCATATTTAATGATTAGAAATTACGGAATAATTCTCAGTTAAAGCACAAACAAAGCAACACTCTCACTAGCTCAGCATCTTCGTGGCGCATCTGCTCAGGAAGTCTTATACTAATGTGGCAATAATAAATCAACCAAGATGTATAAAAATTAGGAAACTCAAAATTGCATCACTATTAGATGTGATTATTTAGTATATCTTAAAATACATGCAGAAAAACCTGCAGCAATGAGTGAGATTTGAGAAAAGGTATTGAATAAAAGTAATTTGACCAGATAACATATAAAATTGTCATTGGGTTTATGCACAGTTCCAATTGTTTTTCACATATTATGTAGTGGTAATATTAATCAATTTAATACAATGGTCTTTAGTAATGATACATATTTCTGCAGAGGAAATTCTCTGTACAGAAAATTTAAGTAACCTGCTATTACGGGTTAAATTTTCCTTCCCAAAAAGGATGTTGAAGCTCTAATCCTTGCCCCCCCCCCACAGTACCTGTGAATATGACCTTATTAAAAAGTGGATCTTTGCAGAGATGATTAAATAAAAATGAAGACTTCAGTCAAGGTTCCCCAGACAGCCAGAAACAATAAGGTGGAAAGACACAGACAGATCTAAAGCTGTAGAGGGGATTAGGGGAATTGGCTAATGCCATCAAGGAGACTGAGAGGTACCACGATAGGCCAGCTGTGAGCTGGAGACCCGAGATGTCAGCTGCGTGGCTCAATCCCATCCCCAAAGCCCCATAAGCATGGAAGTCTCAGCCAAAGATGGAAGACTTGAGAACCTGGGGGGCTGCTGGTGCAAACTTCAAAGGCTAAAGGCAAGAAATCTTGGCATTTTAGACTTGCCGGTTAGGAAAAGATGAGTGTTTCGGTTGCAGGGGAGTAGAAAATAATTTACCTTTTCTTGCCATTGTGTTCCACCCCTCCCCCAACAACCAAATGAATGGGAGTCCCCCACATTGAGGACAGATCTTCCCCTATTCAGCCCATCAGCTCTCATACCAATCTCCTTTGGAACACCCCTTCAGGTCTACCCAGAACGGAACTCTGCCAGTGCCCTAGGTGGTTCTTAACCTGATCAAATTCATGTCCAAATTACCCATCCCATGGTCATCATAGGGCACTTCCTAAAACAACATAGTCATGTCCTTAAAAAAAAAAAAAGCACAAAATCTCACGCACATGCACGCACACCATGTGCGGGAACAATGGAGACAGATTTAGAGTCATGCGCTATAAGTCGAGGGGCACCGATGACAGCTGAGAAAGTGCTACGAAAAAGGAAAACTTTCCAAGGTTGCTTGCGCCTACTGTTTTTGGAGAGTTCAAACTTCTGGGATCTTCGGGGTGATAAGTCACTTACTCTAAACCTCCCAGTTTCTGGACTTCAGTTATGGCCTACATGCATGTACCATACAATTAGTGACGTGGCAAAGCTGGGACACAAAATGAGTGTCTGTGTCCTCATTACTGTGTAGCAGATTAGAAAATAAAGTATGCAAAAGATAACTATTCACAGTTATGCTGTTACCGGGTATCTTCAAAGGGCTCTAGTGGAAAGGTTTACGATGAAGCCAGTCTGTAGTATTTGTGATAAACATCTTCAGGGTCAACGTGCCAAATCCCCAACTACTACTCCTAGATTATATATAAGGATTCTGTTCCTTTAGGCTTCTGGACACAATATTATCATCAACTAATCAACATATGATACAGGTTTTTGATATTTTTCTCAATACATATTGCTAATGCGTACACATTGTATTTAAAGTCCCATCGCACCTAATGTCTAAATGAAGCTTTACCTATTTTCTATACAGTATATTTTAGCCTTTTTTCTCTTAGGAATGTTAGATGGCAGTTCCAGTGCTTGAGGGTCATTATAAACAGAAGAATGACTGGCAAAAAAAAATGCAGACGTGTAGAAGACATATCACTGCCTAAAACACAAAAGGACATTTGCCCTGCACTATGAGACCTAAAAAAAAAAAAAAAAAAAAAAATGGCACTTTTTTTTTTTTGGTTATTTGGGAATGTACATGCCTTTCTGTCATTTTTTTGTTTGTTTGCTTTTTGTTTTGTTTTTGATTTTTGGTTTTTCGAGACAGGATTTCTCTGTGTAGCTTTGGAGCCTGTCCTGGAGCTAGCTCTCATAGACCAGGCTGCCCTCAAACTCACAGAGATCCCATTGCCTCTGCCTCCTGAGTGCTGGGATTAAAGGCATGTGCCATCACCACCCAGTTGGTGGCACTATTTTTTTTAAAAAAAAATTTATTATTATTTTGTTTTTTGAGTTTGTTTGTTTTTGGTTTCTGTTTTTTAAGACAGAGTTTCTCTAGTAACATCCCTGGTTGTCCGGGAACTCACTTTGTAGACCAGGCTGGTCTCAAACTCAGAGATTCAACTGCCTCTGCCTCTTGAGTACCACCCTGCTCATTTCAGCACTATTTGCATTTTCATGTCCACAACAAAAAACTCAGCAAGCATTAGTATGAGGGTCGCACATAAATTTTAGAATATAGGTAGATTCACAAATACCAAAACCCTGAATAATAAGATTCAACTTCACTCCTGTGGAAGGGGAACTATAAAACTTTATAGAGAGGCCAAAAAAGAAACTTAATAAATAGAGATGCCAATTGTTATGAAAGAGGAGGTACAGTTATAAAGCAATCAACTCTGCCATAAATTAATCGCATCAAAACTACAGAGTATTTTTGTGGACCATGTGAAGTTGGTCCTAAAATTCATGGGGAAAGTCAACAAGGAAGAATCAAATGAATAACTGTGAAAAGTTAGGTGTAGAAAGGCTAGGTCAATGGGTAAAAACTCTTTCTGCTCAAGCATGAGAACTTCAGATGCGATCCCAGTTCCCAGTAAAAAGCTCGGCATGGCTGCTTGCTTGCCTGAAAATCAAGTGTTGCAGGAGGCAAAGACAGGGGTCCCAGGACACTCTGGCCACCAGCATGCCTGCAGGATCAATACGAGGCCCCGTCTCAAAGGAATAAGGCAGAGTCATAGAGCAGGACATTCAAGGTTTCTTCTGGCTTCTACATGAATGCTCAGGTGCACAGCTGCACATACACATGTTCATACACCACCCACGCTACACACACATAAACACACACATGCACATACACAGAAACACACCACACACATACACACAAACACATATGCACTCAAACACACTCACAAACACACACACCCCATGAAAAAAGCACACACATACACATGCATAGAAACACACACCACACACACACACATGCATTCAAACACACTCACAAACACACACCCCACACACAAACACATATCCCCACGTACAAACACACACATACACACAAACACACTCACCCTCAAACACATCAAAAAGAAAGACAGTAATGTGCAGATGCTTTTTCCACTAGATAGTAGAACTGAGAAAAAGATCTCTTTATTAAGAGAACATAAATTTAATACAACTTCAGTTTAATAAAGTAGGGGGAGACAGAAGTTGGAAAGCAGGAACTGACATATACTTGTATAGAAATGTTGAAGTGGGATTATAAATCAGAGAAAATTATAATAATAGTATGATTAGAAGCAATAAATTATTCATGCAAAACATGATAAATTTCATCTTCCCATATATTGGGAATAAACTAGAGAATAAATGAAAGCCCAAATGTGGTATGTAAACTTTTATGTTTAGAAAATGCAAAGATTATTTCATATCTAAGAAGGTGAAATTCATTCAGTAAAGAAACAAAGAGCAAATTATAATGGAAAATACTGACCACAAAAGGTGTAAAACCTCAATACGTGGGTCAACGGAAAGCACAACACAGATTAACAAAAAGTTAAAGTATGAAATTTGCTTTTTAGAAAACTATAAATGAATAAGAAAAGAAAGCAAATATTAGAACAATGGACAAAGAATATAAACATATAAAAGGTGCCAAGAATGTGTAATCAGAGAAATGCAAAAACTCATTAAACTTCAGTTCATACTCCTGCAGCTGGTGAGATTGAGAACGTGTATAGCTTTCCTTGTGGTGAGAGGAGAGGAAGAAAGATGCCAACCCAGCTGGCAGGGCAGGAATTGACAAAAACATGATAAAGAATAATTTGGTGATACCTACAAGAGTCAATGCTGCGTATATCCTTAAATTCTGCAACTTGCCTTCCAGTTACAACTTGCTAGGAAACTTCACATGGACACGTGAGGATGTGTAAAAGAATATGCACTGCAGAATGACTTACAATAGCAAAAAAATTCTGGAGATTACTTAAGAATCTCTGAATGGTACACTGCAAGATGTTTATAGTCTTATGATAAAATACCATATGGGAAAATACACATTTGTGCGTGAGAGTGTGTGAGTGAGTTATGTGTGTGACTGTGTGTGAGAGAGAGAAAGTAAGTGTGTGTGTGAGAGAGTGTATTGTGTGACTGTGTGTGAGAGAGAGAGGAAGTGTGTGTGTGTGTACATGGAAAAACTACAAAACTTTACTAGAGAGACCAAGTGAAACTTGACAAACGGAGATGTCAGTGGTTATGAATAAGAAGGCAAAATTGTAAAGCTATCAGCTCTGCCATAAGTTAATCCTATCAAATCCCGAAAGAGTGTTTTTTGACCATGCAAAGCTGATTCATATATATACATATATAATGTTTAATATAATATATATTATCAAGCATCTATAATCAGAGGCATGTAAAAACTCATTAAATTTCCGTCCATACTACTGCAGCAGGTAAGACAGAGAAAGTATATTCTTACACGATATGCACACACACAGAGAGATACACATCTTTCTCTCCCTCTCTCTCTCTCACACACATACATATAGATACAGATGTGTGTGTGTGTGTGTGTGTGAGAGAGAGAGAGAGAGAGAGAGAGAGAGAGAGAGAGAGAGCTTAAGGTTCAGAAAAACTTAAGCCCATTTGTAGAAAGTTTAAAGCAAGCCAAGCGATATATCATTTATCAATGTCTATATATTTCATAACTATAAAACACTAATGGAATTAATAAACAACATAGTTAGTTGTCCTTCTGGGGAATGGAATGATATGGAAGAAGGCTGATCAATTATATAAACAGTTCCTACATTTAAAATCTACAATACACAGAGTGGAAAGTAAGAGTTGAAATAGGAGAGACTGGTTTATAACAGCGTTCTCTGTAACTTGCTATGAATAATTGCAATATTCCATTATACAGAAAAATGTTAAAGTATATTCAA
Organism: Microtus ochrogaster; assembly: GCF_000317375.1. Taxonomy (NCBI): domain Eukaryota; kingdom Metazoa; phylum Chordata; class Mammalia; order Rodentia; family Cricetidae; genus Microtus; species Microtus ochrogaster. The sequence continues at coordinate 36,921,497 of NC_022022.1, read as the reverse complement.
GTCAGAAGGACTGTCAGTCTAAGTCTTAAATTCAGCACTTGCCATTAAAAGTTGGAGCCTGCCATCGAGTTCTATAAATAAGATAATAGAATGTAGGAATTACACTTAATCCTCTAATTACTCTCAGCTTTAATCAAGCCTTTATTAACATAATGTGTCTAGCTTGGGGTCTTAAAAAACCTGAGAGGGGATTTAGGGAAGAGCAATCAAAACAATGAAAAATAAGCAGATGCTATCAGGAAATCAACGGAAACCAGAGTGATGCGGATGAGTGACGGAAACCAAAGGCTAAATGCACTGACAGGACTCAGGTCAGCTGTCTGTATCCTGACAGCTCTAATGCATCTACAGCCTGACACAAGACAGCTGCTTTGGCTGCCTATTGCCAGGTTACTCCAAATTATAATATGTCTAAAAGGCGATTATCCTCTATTTCACTCACGAAGCTGTACTTCGGTTAAGACTTTAGTGGAAACAGCTAGGAGACTGGTGTCTTTGCTAGGGTAAAGTCAGGACTGTGGTGGGCCCCTTTATGGGATACCCAGGCTACCTTACAACATGATTGATGGCTTCCAATGCGAGAAGCGCATGACACTTTTACATCTCGCCTTAGAAGTCGCATTATCTGAGTAAGTCCAGGATCTCTTCAGAAACAGAATTGATAGAAAAAAACATATATCAGTGGTACATTCGTGTGTATTGCAATATGTGTTGCAAAGGGAGAGTTTATTAGATCAGCTTACATAACGGGGCCTACTTAGTCCAGTTTAGCACCAGAGAGGACAAAAATCTGGTAACTGTTCGATACATAAGGGGTACCTCAACATCCCTAACCTGGCGCCGAAGAGCTGGAAGGGCTTCTGCTGGTCACTGGTGCGTATTGGAATGAAGAAGTTGGGTTCTAATGTCAGTAAAGGAAGGATGCACTCACTAGCAAGAACTTAGACTGCACAGGCAGAGCACAGCATTGTTTTTCTCTGAGATCATTTTGGATCTACACCACCACCAGAAGGTGCCACCCAGTGTGGGAGGAGGACTTTCTCCCCTCCCTTTCTGGCAACGCCCTCACGCACCTCCCCAAGGCATGCCTGCTAGTTCCTGTCAAGTAGACAATCAAGATGCAGCATTACAGTGAAGCAGTCACAAGGACCCAGCAAGATCAACGAGGAAGAGACCTACACACCCATTGATAAGGTCACAAAAGACAACTGGGTCAGAAAATGCTACTGCCCCCCTCTCTCAACTATATTTACCCACATCAACACCCTTGCTCAGCTCTCTCCCCAGATCCATCCATTATTCTCACTGCTCCAACATGGAGATGATCATATTGTTCTTCTGTTCAATAATCAAGTAGACTGTTGTCTGCTTTCACCCTGTTGTAGGGCCACATAGAGTCAAAGGTATATAGTTGTTCCTTGAGGATCATGAAACCTTTGTTCCTCTGACTGGTTCTTAGGAAAATCTCACCCTAAATAATTGATGCCTTCCTAAATGAGTCCATCTGAAATAAGGTGACAACATGCTCATCATATTTCACCCAAGTCAGGATCACAGCCGTTTGCCAAAACATCAGCACCCAGGACAATGAAGGATAATTCACACAGCAGTGTGTCTGCCATGCACTAGATGAAATACCATTTGTTTATCAAAGCATATTTTAAAATGCTTCATAAACCCAAGACTGACAATTCTTTGAGTGTGAAGTCCTTTCTATATCTGTCTTGGATAACTGCAACACAATAGTTTAAAGAGACAATGTTTATCAATTCAAAGACCTATTAGTTGGCCAAATTATAGTATTTCCACTTTTGTCCTATCTGGTATTTAAATGCATTACCTTCTTCATATTTTTGCTTCATTTGAAAGATTAATCACCATTTTAAACCATGTTTTATTGTTTATTTCTTTGAGAGACTGACTGTTCAGCAAACCAGCCAGAGTTGACTGATGTGGGGACCCATTTGACTAACATAGTTCATAGATTCCACGTCAGTTAGATTGAAATAGTATAATGTCACTGATATTCAACCAGTTTTAATCAACAACAATGAAAAAGGAAATGCCATGTCTGGCATGAGCGTATATTCTAGAAGTAAAGGCAAAAATGATTACAAACTCAAGGCCAGCCTAGGCTATGAGATCCTGTCTCAAAACAACAGCAACAAAGGAGGCTGGAATTGCAACATTTCAATACAGATAATATTGTTCATCTGGGCAAAGTGACGCATGAATGTACCACCGTCTGCCTAAGAAGGTAAGTCAAGAAGTTGGTCCCTAAAGGAGATTGGAGGTAACTGAGGCAGCACAGAAACACCCTGTCACCAGAGGACCGTCTAACATGAACCCCACAAAAGACTCAATCTGCTTTTCCTTTCATTTGAAACCCATGAGCCACTGATTCTAACAGAATCAACCAGTTTATTTCTACCATGTGCAGGATTGTCCCTAGAAATAGAAGGACGGACCCTCATTACATGGATTATCTACTATTTGCTGTGTAAATAAACTTAAAATATTACATTTAAGAATAGGTTGGATGTTATTGGATGAAAACTTTTGCAGATTTTTTTAATATGTCAATTTAACTGGCATAGTTAGAGGATTTCTTTTGTTGTCTAAACTATGGAGTGAGCAAACAAGTCTTGGTTTTCCTGAGAGGTTAAAAGAAATTAAAGAATCCTTAAGCAATACATAACAATACTGCTTGAGCATGGACTAAGTGCCCACAGGAAGTATTACCACACACTTGAGGATTATGATTCGTCAACAGACTGATGTCTCCTGCAGCATTTAAAAGGTAATTGGTAATTCCAACTTCTACAAAAAATACCATCTGCTAAGAAGATGAAAATGAATGTGATCTTTAAGTTTAGAACACATTAACGTCAGTTCATAATTTCCAGCACTAAACACAGGATTTAGATAAAGGATTTTATTACAAGATAATAAAGTACAAAACTTATTAAAATAATTAAATGTTTCCAAATAAGTTTTAGAATTTTCCATGTCTTAAAAGAGAATGAAAAGTCTCATTTTTACTTAACATTCTGCAGGTTGAATGAATGTTTCAGCAAGAGGATAGCTGTCATGTTGAGTTAGTAAAGCACAATATCCTACTAGAACTTCCCCTTCAAGGGTAGTGAGCAGCACTGGCCCACTCTTCTGGATACAGGAGGTTGCTCTGTGCACCAACCGTCTGACTCCATGACAGTGTTGCCCCCTTCACACACATCTGTGCGCACTGAGGGAGAAAGGAGGAAGAATTCGTATCTCTTTTATCTTCACATGTGGTGTTAATCACTCTTACTAAGTGTAAATTCTACACTTCATACTTCTTTGAATTCCCCCAGACTTATATATAGTTTTCTATATAGCACTATATTTTCTACACCTACAGTGTTTCTGAACATATGCTTCAGGGACCATGGGATGAAAGGCTTTTTGGTCAATGTTGTGTTAAACCAGTTTGCTTACTTTATTTCCCAACAGAATTTTTTGCATAGAATAGTCAATATGTGTGTGTGTGTGTGTGTGTGCGCACGCGCGCACGTGTGTGTATGTGTTGTGTGTGTGTGTGAGAGAGAGAGAGAGAGAAAGACAGAAAGAAAGAAAGAAAGAAAGAAAGAAAGAAAGAAAGAAAGAAAGAAAGGAAAGAAAGAAGGAAAGAAGGAAGGAAGGAAGGAAAGAAAGAAAGAAAGAAAGAAAGAAAGAAAGAAAGAAAGAAAGAAAGAAAGAAAGAAAGAAAGATGGGGTTGTAAATTATGTATCAGGGTCCAGAGGCACTTCAGTCATATACTCTATTTTGTAAAGTATTTTAATATACTTTGCATCTAAGGCCCGTCTGCTAATACTGTGGTACCAGTTTGATCTATGACTTTCTACATAATGGATCCCTTACTCAAGCTTCTTATTTACCTCTTGAAGATTTTCATAACTTTTTGTGGAGATTATTTATCCACTAATATTCATCAAATATCTATACTTTTTCTAAGCACTGTGGTGGGTTATGCCAAGATGTGAACAATTAAAAGCCAGACTCTTTATTGGGTTGACATTTTAGTTAGGGGAAGTGCTAATTAATACATAAATAAAGGCAAGTGCCAATGAACAAATACAAACAAATTGTAGAAAATATTTGAGCAAAAATCAGTCGAAGAGTTTCTTGAGGAAGGGAAAACATTGCACAAGCACAGTCAGCATGACTTTCAGAGTAAACAGCATCGAAATTGAAGAAATTTGCAGTTCTTTCTCTTGTTTTTTTGTATTATACTTAACCTAACAAATAAATGTAGTGTTAAAAAATGAAATATTTAAAAATTTTTATAATTCAAAAAGGCAAAGTTTACAGCTCAAACCTTCTCATCTTATCTCTAATTCAAGAAACAAACTCTTAAAAGTTTCTGTGTTATAATCTGAATTTGGTTTTTGTTTGTTTGTTTGTTTGTTTTATGTGAAATCCACAGATGGAAGTTGGTAGAGCAACAAGAAAGAAGGAGATAGGGTCTGATAATTATCTTGAAATGACCACATCAACCCTAAAAAACCTAGAGCCTCATTCATTTTTGGCAAGTATTCTTCTATTCGTCCATATATCTTTAGCACTCTTTTTTTTCCAGGGATTTTTCTTTTTGAAATAGTACTTCTCTAAGTTGCCAATGCTAGCCTTAAACTGATTCTATATCACAAGTAAGCCTTCAATACACAATCCTCCTGCCTCAGCCTCTAAAGTAGTTTGTATTATAAACCTACACTCTGGGGTCTATTTTTGCTTTTTATATCCTGTGGGTTTTTAAAGGTCTTTTACTGAATAAATAAATATGTTTTAAAGAAATCATTACTGGGACTGAAGAGATTGGTCAGTGGTTAAGAGCACTGGCTGCTCTTCCAGTGCTTCAAATTCTCAGCACCCACACCACAGCTCCACTGTTTCACGGGGTCTAAAATTAATTCTAGAAAACTAATATCACCACACAGACGTATATGAAGGCAAAGCACTGATGCATATAAAATTAAAAATGAATAAATTTAAAATATTTTTTAAAACCTTTACTCATTAACACTGTGAATCATTTTTCCCATTTTCTTGAAGAAATTGGTTAGTTTCATGACTTATATTCAAGTTTGTAATAAATTTTGAATTGATTTTTTTAAGTCTAGGAAAGATGGGAGTCAGACTTCATTCTTCTGCATGTGGATATCAAGATTTCCTAGAAACATGGACTTGAAAGACTGTCCTTTCTCCAGGACATATCCTTAGCATTCTTATCAAAATCAGTTCACTGAAAAGCACAGAAAATATAATTAACAAAATCATAGAAGAAAACTTTCCCAACCTAAAGAAAGATATTCCTATGAAGATACAATAAGCTTATAGAACACCAAACAGACTGGATCAACAAAAGTCCACTCAACTCATAATAATCAAAACACTAAACGTACAGAATAAATAAAGAATATTAAGAGCTGCAAAGGAAAAAGGCCAAGTAACATATAAAGGCAGACCTATTAGAATTAAACCTGACTTCACTGAAAACAGTGAAAGTCAGAAGGTCCCGGTCAAGGGTTATGCAGACATTAAGAGAAAATGGATGCCAGCCCAGACTACTATACCCAGCAAAACTTCCAATCACCATAGAAGGACAAATCAAGATATTCCATGACAGAACCAGATTTAGCAAATACAAAGCCACAAACCCAGCTCTACACAATCTACTGGAAGGAAAATTCCAACCCAAGTAAGTTGGCCACATCAACAAAAACACAGGCAATAGATGATCTCACAGCACCAAATTACAAAGAAAGAGAAAACACAAAAAATAACATCAACAACAATGAAAATTAAAATAACAGGAGATTGCAATCACTGGTCATTAACATCCCTTAATATAAATGAACCCAAGTCACCTATAAAAAGATACAAGCTAACAAACTGAATATGAAAACTGAATCCATCCTTCTGCTGCACACAAGAAACACACTGCAATCTCAAAGACAGACTTCGCCTCAGAGTAAAGTGTTGGGAAAAAAATTTCCAATCAAATTAACCTAAGAAATAAGCTGGTATAGCTATCCTAATATCTAATGAAAAAGACTTCAAACTAAAAGCAAACTAAAAGAGACAAGAAAAAATACATTTCAGCCGGGTGGTGGTGGTGCATGCCTTTTATCCCAGCACTCGGGAGGCAGAAGCAGATGGATCTCTGTGAGTTCGAGGCCAGCCTGGTCTACAAGAGCTAGTTCCAGGACAGGCTCCAAAGCTACAAAGAAACCCTGTCTCGAAAAAAAAATATATTTCATATTAGTCACAGGAAAAATCCATCAAGAGGATATCTCAATACCGAAGATCTTCACCAACTTCAAATCAGACAGAAAAATGATCTCCAAAATATAAAAATAACTCAAGAAATTGGTCATCAATGGGAAGGGAGCTGAGAAAAACGTATAGCTCAATAAAATCAATAAAAAATTTCTTGTTGATTTCCTCTTGGTTTATTGATTGTTCAAAAGGAAGATATTTATCATTCATTATATCAAGTTATCTTGTTTATTATTCTAGCTCTACTGCCCTGTGCTCCAAAATATATATATGGATGTGATTGGTGGCCTCTATTACAATCTATTTTATAGAATGTTTCATGGGCTGATGAGAAAAGAATGTGCTCAGCGGCTGTTGGACAGAAAGCTGCATGGAGGTTTATTAGACCCGTTTGGTAGAACATGCAATTCAACTCTGGTGTCTCACTGTTGATTTCCTGTCTACAGGATCTTTCCACTGAGGAAGGTAGAATGTTATCATATCCAAGCGGTTGAAGCATTTGTGCCTATCTCTCTGTTTAGTTCTATTAATATTTGCTTTATATATTTACAAACTCCAATGCTGGATACATATTTATTTAGAATTATTTCCTTTTACTGAAATGACCCTTTATCATTACATGATGGCCATCTGTATCTCTTTTTACTGTTGTTGAAGTCTGACTTTCATATGGCTACCCTTCCTTTCTTTTAGATTCTGTGACATGGACTATTTTATTGCATCTCTTCACATTCAATCTTGTTTATTCTTAGAGGCGAAGTGAGTTTCCTATAAGCAACATACAGTTGGGTCATATTTTTCATTTCTTCAGTTAATATATGTTGCTCTAAATTCACTTCAAAATCACCAGAGGAAATAGTCAATAATGTACAGTGTACTGTGATGCTAAGATATGACGTGTACTAAATTAAATGAACTAGATGCATTTTTACTCACATATTCAACTTATAGAGTATAATGGATGTAACCTCATCACTGGACCCTGCCTGTCTGTTTCTTTCTCTCTTACTCTTTCTCTAAGTTAACATATTCATAGCAGTCATTGGCAGGTAAGGTGTTTCCACAGTCTTTTTGTAACTTGATCTCTAGTTATTTGGTAGCTCCTTTTTTTCTCCCTCTCAGTCTTCCTCTGTGGTTAAATCACCATGTTAGTAGTGGGATGTTCTTATTCTCTGCTTACAACATTTGGTTTTTCTATGATATTTTCTTGTTTTGTCACCACCATAAGATTAACAGAAAGCACTTTTCTATCATAATCATATTTTCTGAAATGATAGCAACTTACCATGGTAATAAAATACAGGTAGAAACAAACAAAATATGAACATCTTTTACCTCTATAGTAATGGCTCAAAATCATAATATAGTTTGGCTTCCTTCACATTTGGATCCCTAACTTATAAGGGTTCAACTGTGATTCTAAATTAATTATGATGAGAAAGCAATAAACACTAAGCTCAAACCTTACTTTAAGTCTTGACTTTTGATCTTTTCCCAGAACAGCAAAATGAATTGCTTCTCTCTCCCCACCTCCTTTCCTCCTTCTCTCTCTTCCTCTTCAGTATTAGTCAGTCACAACTTCAAAAAGCTACAATTCACCAGAGAAAGCAACCAAGAATCCTCTGCTGACCATGCTGCTGAGCTTTGACGCTGAGCTCAGTGAGTTAAAGGCATTGGGTGTGTTTCACTCACACTTTCTCCTTAAATAAGTAGATTTATTTAAGGTAGATCTACTTTAAATAGGTAGATCCAGATAGATCCTATTATGCGTCTATTAGAATGTGTGCTCCTCATGAACACAGGAACACTCGAACATTGATTTCATGCTTCTCTTTTTGATAATTCTCTTTTCTTGGTTGTGATTAGGAAAGGATGCTGCCTACTTTACCCTGCTATCTGTGGCATCCATGCTTCAAGAGTTCCTCACAAATTTGTAGCACAGCCATCAACTGCATCATTTTTTTTCTGGACTCTTGGTTTAGGGCTATGGATTCCTTTATGTTATATTTTTCTTTTCTGGGGATTTTGTTCTCACCTCTTCAAAGAACACTATCAGGAAATTTCCCAAGTGAGAAGGTCTGTAGGTATGTGGGAGGTCTTTATATGTCTGGGAAAGTCCTGGTTTCCTCTCACACCTTGACTGTAATTTTTCCCACAACTCCCAAGGCTACTGTCTACTATCAAGACCCCAACCATTTAGCATTGTTGGAGGCCACTCTGATTCTTCTCCCTTTGTAACCTGAGATTTCATCTGGAAACTTCTCAGACTCACTGCTTATTCTCAATATCTAAACATTCACTGTGCGGTGTTCGCATGTAGTGTTTTTACTCGTACACCTCAATACTGGGTGATAACTTTTTTCAATGACAATGATTAGAAGCATCTATTCAGCTTTGAAAATGTTTTCTACTTTTTGATAACTGCCCTCCCTAGTTTCTGTTCTTCCAGTAGAGCTAATAGCTAAGGCTGGATATGATGGGTTCATCTGCTGTAAGCTAAAGTTCTGCCTATTTCTTTGCAACATCATTTGTTCCCATTGTTGCAGCCTTTCTGAGTACCAGGGACCAAAATCTCTGCAATTGATGGAGAAGAGAAAAAAAATTCCCATTAGTATTCCCTCTTTCATCTTCTAGAAATTTGATACAGTTCTTCATCAATGAGTGGTATTTTTGTCTTTTCTCTTGTTTATTCTTTTGTATTTTCCTTCCCAGCTTTTGCATTCAGCCTGCCCTATTGCCGGAGCACTTAAAGTTTACTTTGGATGACATGGTTGAAATAAAATTGCTAGACCAACTTCTCAACGGTGATATTTTTAAATAGAATAATATGTTATACAACTTAAGTAACATCAAGACATGAGCTTAAGTAATCATGCATTTTTATCTTTGTAAAGAAAAGATTGGAAGGGCAAAAGAAATGCAGGTTTCCTTTTCTATAAAATGCAGTAATAAAGCACTATTCTTCTGCTGTTATTTTTCATTTTCATGTAGAATGTAGCTCTTGAACTTACATGGCTTTAAAAACATTCTTTTTCATTTAAGTGATGTCTTAAAAGCTTCTCTGCACAGAAACTTAACTGATTTTCAGCAGAGATTTTTTTCCTGCGTCCTTGGATCAATTTCTGATTCTTTTAAGACATGTTACCCACTGTGATATTAACGTATCATTATAAGAATTGTAGCAGCAGGAGACTGCTTTTCTCTTCCTCTAGAGAGGTAAAAAGGATGTGTGCCTACATTTTGAATGAGAATTTCCTTGACATTCAACTTACACTCTTGGTGATGTAAGTGGTACAGTAGCATCTCTTCACATAAGTGGGCCTCTAATGAACTCAAGGATATGTAAGCAAAATATAAATTTATATGTATAACTCTTGCATCCAGTTGTTTATAGTTGTTTCAGGTTAACAAACTATATTCATTCAATAAATATTTGTCCTGAACAATATCTTTGGCCTTGAGATTCACAGTAAATAAGACACCAGGAACCTTGAGCAACTACGGGTGCAATAAAGGGATAAAAACATGGAAGCAGCTAGTTTCCCCCAGAAGCATGCTTGACCATATTGTGGGATGGATATAAGGTGCTTTAAAATCAGACAAAACAGAAAGTAAAGCCTGTAGCATTGGAGGAGTTGACGAGATGGCTTCCTCAGGAGATGATGACTCCTGAAGCGGGCCTCAAAGAACCAGTCAAATCGGCAAGCAGAAAGAGGTCAATGAGATCAAAGAGAAACGTTCTGAGAACCCAAAGGTGCAAAGGCTGCATGCAGAATCCATCGCAAACCCCACAGAAAGGACTAGTTTCCAAAGTGTCATGTCAATCCCAAAGCTTTGGAAGGACATTTAGCACAGCAACAATTCTTTCCTGTCCCTTCACTCAAGCTGGGGATCTCCTTCCCCTTTGTCCCTCAGTTGAGATATTAATATGACTGACTCTCACCGTGACTTTGCTGTATCATGACACTACACTGTTTGGTGGATAGGAAGAGGGTCTCAACCTCAGCAGCCAGCATGAAAAGAAATTAGACTGGATGTATCTATTCTGTTGAGAAGACAGACACAGCAAGCAAAGTGGGGGTGAAAGACGAAACTAGAAAGTTATGTGATGGCATAATGCCACAGCAAGCCTTCGGCCTCAGAGAATATTCTGAGTAGCTTTTCTGAGCACAGAGGAAACGTGGTTACTGTGTTTTACCCAAATCTATGTTTTTATTCCTCAGTATAATATACACATCAAGAATTATATCACTTGGGTTAATGCAAATTAATTTTTGCTTTCTTGGGGATATGGGCTATCTAGATGAGTCACAATGACTTGTTTTCATAACTAAGGATAGAGATGGCTGTCCATTATTTTCTTCAAATTCAGTGAAATTAATATATTCACTCAACTTACCTTCAAAAAATTCAAAGTCTCGCCGGGCGGTGGTGGCGCACGCCTTTAATCCCAGCACTTGAGAGGCAGAGGCAGGCGGATCTCTGTGAGTTCGAGACCAGCCTGATCTACAAGAGCTAGTTCCAGGACAGGCTCCAAAACCACAGAGAAACCCTGTCTCGAAAAAGAAAAAAAAAGAATTCAAAGTCTAAAGTCACAATCAAAAGTGACTGTCATAACCTTCAACCACAATTCTGTTACCTCTCAGTAATGGTGAAGGCTAAACAAGCACCAAATGTTAGGAAGATCCCATGACTCTTTCTACATTTCTCTGTCTTTCTAAACTTCATGTTTGGAAATCAAATTAATGCAAACACAGTGAGTTAAGTCAACACATAATCCCTCTCCCATGAAGACCACCAAGCCATTATTTTTCTTGGCCTCTTCCTTTGAATAGGGAAGATCTAGGCTATGGGGACACTGAGTTTCTTCTATGAGGGAAGGAAGATACTCTTTAAGAAAAAAAATTTAACATAATTATGCACAATAACTTCAAGTTTTCCTTCTTAGAAGGGAAAGAATCCTAAGAAATAAATAGAGGGTCAAGCTTTATCAGCTCTGTGGCAAATTCCCTCTCAAAAGCATCAAGTGTATAAGTATGCAATGCAATTTTAAGAGTTACAATAATGTTGACTGGCCATTTCAGAATAAAGCCTACATCAGAAACATGGAGGCTCTTTAAAGATACCTGCTCTGGGCTATAATTATCCACATTTGCCAAAACCTTGATTTGTCACAGAAAGCAGTTCTCATTTGAATAGTCAGTCAACAAGAAAATTCGCGTAGATGATCTTTTTCTCTCTGTCCCTCCCTCCCTCCCCGCTCTTCCTCCTACCCTTTTTGTCTTTGCAGTATCTCACGGACTTTAGAGTCTATTCTCCCAAACACGCATCCTATCTGACCTTTCCCCAAGTTCTATTTAGATATCTAATTTTCAAATGCCAGCACCCACACAGCAGAGGCAAGAAGGTAGACTAAATGTGTTCTATTAGGTAAGTGAAAGAGAACACAACGGGGGAAAAATAATAAAGCTGATTAGGGCAGTGTCCTTAAAAGCCTGTTCCCAAAGGCAGTGTTGGCTGCTGTCGCAAGCTGCTCAGGTCACCGGAGACAGTCAAGTTGTAAGGCTGTAGGAATGAAAAGCTGCAGCCCTCTGAGCACAAGCAAGGAGCCCCTCTCATTATACAAATAGAAGCGACTCAGCTATGCATGCCCTCAGACTGAGTTCGGTGTGCCACTGCATCTAAAAAATGTCCATCTGTTCCAAGAGAAGAAACAGGAAGTTTTGTTAATTATTTCTCACAAGCCACTAGTTAGGTTTCAGAATAATCACTAACGCCATCTTTCCTGAATAAATTTAAGAAGAAAGTTACAAGATGCAGCTCAGGAGATAAGCCTTCCATTACCCCTCTTAAATGAACCAAGCCTATCAGGGACCCAACTGCACACTCTCTGCCTCTGAACCCATCCCTGTTTCCTTGGCACTCAACACACCACATTATTTTCCTGTAAACAACTTTTTCTATTATAACATCGATTGATAAAGCAATAGCACATTGGATATATGCAAAACACTACCCACTGCGCAATCACTTGACAAATATTTTCTGGTTGCTTGTTTTCAGCACAATTTTGTTTCTATATTCCATTAAACTATTTCACAAATTTGCCCAACTAAAGAAATACATATGTAAATTTTTGTTGATGTTATTAGCTCATTTAAATCAGTACCTAAACCTTTTTCTGCAGTCTGATTATGTTGTCTTAACTAAAGCTCCACACCAGAGTACTATAATAGCATTAAGATTACATATGCCAAGTTGGCCTCTTGCCATTGTTCTATAAATCATTGCCAATTATGCCAATAAAGCATCCTGGGCAGTGATTGATTTCTTAGTTATGCAGTCAGCTGTTCGACATTTTGTTCCCTTCTAGTGTCTCAATCATACCCTAGTTTCTCACACCATGTTGGTTTACATTTCCCCATAAGAGATATTTGTACACATCTGCTGGGGGAAAAGTGAGGGCAGAAATTCGGAGGGACCTCATTAATTCCATTTAACTGTTAGCAAGAAAAGAACCCAAACTGGTGAAAATTCTGGACTGTGAAAGGTTTCAAAGAAATGTAGACTCTATGAGATGGCTTAGCTGTAAAGGGCACTTGCTATGGAGCCTGGTGGCCTGCACACCATATGATCTGAGTTCCATCCATAGAACACACATGATAGAAAGCTAGAACCAATTTTTCTGACTACCACACGAGCATCATAGCATGTGTGCATACATATACATTCCATGAGAATGTGTGTGTGTGTACACACACACACACACACGAATAATTAATTAATGCAACATTTTTAAAAATGTAAGATACTTTCCCCTTTATTTTTTATATATTTATAGTAACTCTTAGCCTATTGAAGGCTCAGATTTTCTTTTGGGAAGTAGAGGCAAAGGATCAGGAGTTCAAGGCCATTGTCTTTGGCACAGAGAGAATTTGAAGCCAACCTGAGCTACACAAAACTCTGAAGAAATACACTCTGGCCTTGCAAATAGAAATCATTGTTTAAAGAGCTCAGAGTCTGTGAAATATGTATATATATATATATATACACATATATGTATACATATAATTTATAAAATGCAACAAAATTTAATAACATATGAATTAATTCCATGGCTTTCTATGGATTATTCCCTGTAAAACTCACACCATAGATTTTATGTCTATATTTAGTTAACTAGTTCCTGTAGAGCTGAAGAATGAATTCAGGAGGTGCATGTGCTAGAAAACCACTATAGCACTGACCGACATCCCCAAATCCTCACATGAGAATTTAATTCTCAGTGTGAAATATGAAGAGGGCAGAGACTTAATCTACCAGTGTTGTTTTGAGGTGGAGCTTTTGGGAAATACAAAGATTAGATAAGGTGATCTTGGTAGCACCCCCATGACTGAGTGCTGGAGACTTTGTAAGAAAAGAGGGACTCTGCCAATTGAGAAAGCCTTCACCAAAAGCTAAATCACACCACCAACACTGAGTGTCAAAAAAAAATGGCCTCTTTGCTTAAACTGTTCCCAGACTCTGCTATTGTATTATTGGCAGCACAAATTAGGCTACTCTTACTGTTAATTTGGTTCAGTTCTTCTCTAGAAAAAAAGGGGCACATTTCCTGCAATCTTTGCCTCAATCAATTTTTCATTTCCTTCTAATTAATTGCTTACCAAAGCTCAAATATGTTTTTGATCAAATGACTCAATTATGGTTTTGCTCCAGAACTGGATATTTTGTATTTTTCCAGAAATTAACCTTTAGACTTATACAGAAAACAAAATAGAGTAAAAGTTCCAATCTGGGATTGGAACCCAAGACCTTGAAGCTAACCAGTCCTGGGTTCCAATCCCATATCAATCCTTTACTGGCCCCATCATAATCATCTATTAATTCAGTCAACCATTACATATTGTGCAGCCACTCTGCCCTGTGGATAAAATAATGAGACTGCATTAAGGTCCCTGTACCCTGAAGGTTAATACTTATGGAAGATAACCAGGTGAGGAAACAGAGTAATTTCAGATAATGTTAAAGTTATGAATCATAAATAGAATGAGAATTTGGATGGCTAACACATGTCTGTGGTGAAAGACCTCAAAGGGCAGACGCTGGTCACCTAGAATGGGGATGAGAATTCAAAGCAAAAGGAATACACAGTAGCAGCAAGTTGGAATAAAACTCGTGTGTTTAAATGCAAGAAATAAGGCCATTGTGCCTGGTTTCATATGTGAGATGGGAATAACAATGACACCAATTTTACAGTTACCATTGGAGATTTTATTTGCAAAGTACCTCAGCAGTACCTGCCACGTCTTAAACACTCAGAAAAATATAAATGTCACCATTATCACTATGATTATTATCCTTAGAGCTGATGTTTGGGGAACTAAAAATCCTGTAACTAATCTAATACATACGAAGTATAAGGAAGTTATCTACTCAGAACTATGAACACTGTGTTTCTCTGACGTTCCTGAGCTGAGGTTTGCATTCTCACCTCTTAGAAGCAGACATTGAGCTGACTTTAACACATCCATGAAGATGTCTTTCAGCCAAAACATGACTAAAACACTGTAATAGACACTAGAACAGAAAGGCGCACTACAGAACTGTAGAAACACAATAAAAATTGATACTGCGGGCTGGGGAAGCAGCTCAGTTAGAGTGCTTTCCTTAGCATATACAAGATTCTAGGCTTTATCTCTGGCACTTCATAAATCAGACACAACGGCCTGACAATAATTCTACCTCTTGAAAAGCAGAGGCAGGAGGATCAGAAGTTCAAGGTCAGTGCTGGAGAGATGGTTCAGCAGTTAAGACTGCTTGCCATGTTTTTTGAGGACCTATGTTTGGTTCCCATGAAAGTGGCTCACAATTGTTCAGGAAATCCAAGGCTTTCTTCTGGACTCCACAAATGGCTGCGTGTGTGTGTGTGTGTGTGTGTGTGTGTGTGTGTGTGTGTGCGCGCGCGCGCACGCATGCACGCACGCTCTGCATATTATAAATACAGAAATGCATCAACATATAAATTGTGTCTTAGTGTCACATCACTAAGGTCTACATTAAGTGTTCACAAAACACTTTCAGAAAGAGCAGCTAGCGTGCTAATTGACCCACACATGACCAGATTCATCAGCATCCCTCTTAACCTTTAACTTTAAACCACCCCCGGGTGATAATCGGCTCCATCACAATTCTTCATAATCATTGCCCTAATATTTATCTAGGACTAAGCTACTTAACTCTTCCAAGCAATAAAAATATCTGCATACCAATAAAACTATTTTCAAATATAATTCAAATCAAATAGATAAAACCCTGAGGCTATAGCAGAGAGAAAATACAGGCATGCTCTAATTCTAATTAACAGAAGTCAATTTCTTTTTAAAGTTAAGAATGCTACTTGTCCAGAGATAAAAACTTGGAAGCATTCACTAAATTCCCTCACTGGGTTCTTTGAGATCCACAAGTCACAGAAAAAAATAATAAATCAGGTCTGGAGGATGGCTCAAAGGTTAAGAACACTTGCGCTCTTGCAGAGGACCTGGGTTCAATTCCCAATCCACATGGTGGCTCACAAACACTAGAACTCCAGTGGGCCTCTGACACCATCAACTCCCAACACCCATGTGGTAAATCTGATGACCACTTCTGACCTCTGCAAGCGCACACATGGTACACATACATACATATAGGCAAGACACTCATGCACATAAAGTAAAACCAATAAATTTAAAAATATTATCTCACTTCCACTTAAATATTTTAAAAATCAGAAACTTTAAAAAGAAGAAAAATAAATTAAGGATGGAAAAGAGGGAGGGAAGAAAGAAAGGAGAGAGGGAGGAAAGTAAGAGAAGAGGTAAAGGAAGGGAAGAGAAGGGAAGGAAAGGAAGGGGAGGAGAGGGGAGAAAGGATATGAACAAAATAAATTAGTTTTGGGTTAAAATGCAAAATATTAATTGAGTATGATTGAGCATACCCTGAGAGGTAAAAAAATAAATAAATATCTTTCATTACTCTCCCCCTCCATTCCACTCCCAACTCAATCATCTTATTTCCTCATATTCCCCTTCCCATCCCCTGCCTTTTATATCTCCCTTCTCCCAGTTTACCCAGAGCATCTCATCTATTGCCTCTTCCCAGGGAGACACATGAGTCCTTCTTAGGGTCCTTCTTGCTACCTGGCTTCTCTGGGGCTGAGGATTACAACCTGGTTATCCTTTGCTTTGCAGCCAATATCCACTTGTGACTGAGTACATAGCATATTTGTCTTTCTGGGTTTGGGTTGCCTCACTCATAATGATTTTTTTCTAGTTCTATCTATTTGCCTGTAAATTTTCATGATGTCATTGGGCATTTTTTTTTCTGCTGAGTAACACTCCATTGTGTAGATGTACCACATTTTTTTTATCTATTCTTCAGTTGAGTGTCTTCTAGGTTGTTTCCAGGCTCTGACTATTACGAACAATGCTGCTATGAACATAGTTGAGCAAATCTCCTTGTGATATGATTGAGCACCTTTTGGGTATATTCCCAAAAGTGGTATCACTGGGTCTTGAGGTAGACTGATTCCAAATTTTCCAAGAAACTTCCATACTGAATTCCAAAATGACTGTACAAATTTGTATTTCCACCAGCAGTGAGGGGGCTATTCCTTGGGGTTAGGGAGAAATCTGGTGCCAGGGAAACTTCCAGAAACCCACAAGGATTCCTAGAATAATACTCCTAGCAATAGTAGAGAAGGTGCCTGAACTGGTGTTTTCCTATAATCAGATTGGTAACTACCCTAGTTGTTATCAAAGAACCTTTTTACCCAGTAACTCATGGAAGCAGATGCAGAAATCCACAGTTAAGCACTGGGCTGAGCTCCAGTTGTTCAGCTGAAGAGAAGAACTAGGGATTATAAGAGCAAGGGGGCATCAAGACCAGGATGGCAAAACCCACAGAAACAACCTTTCTGGGCTCATGGGAGCGCAGAGGCTCTGGACCAACGGCTAGGGAGTCAACATGAGCCTGACCTAGGCCTTCTGCATGTGGATGACAATTGTATAGTTTGGTCTTTTGTAGGGTCCCTAGCAGTGGAACCAGGACCTATCGTTAACACATGAGATAACTCTTTGGAACCTATTCCCTATGGTGGGACGCCTTGCCCAGCCTTGATGCAAGGAGAAGGAGCTTGGTCCTGCCTCAACTTGATATTCTGTGTTTTGTTGACTCCCGTGGGAAGCCTTTTCCCTTCTGTATGGAGATGGAGGAGGAATGAATTGGAGGGGGGGAGAGACAAGGTGGGGGAAGGAATTGGAGGAGAGTAGGACGGGGAAACTGGTTTATATGCAAAATAAATAAATGACAAATAAACAAACAAGAGAGAAAGGAGACAAATTTCCTAACAAGAACAGTTTCAAATAGTTTGTTATACATAGTTCTGACTACCAGCAGATGAAGCAAACATCCCCACTGAATGTGGGCTGTGCGCAGACTGTCTTCTAAAGAGTGCAATCAAGGAAACAAGAGAAAGAATTTAAAAGGGAGAACTCTGGCCACCCACCATTAGCCTAGTCACCAAGACTGCCACAGCCATGTGGCATCTAACAAGGCATCTTACAGAGTCCTCTGAAATTTGATGTGTCAGGAAAGGGGCTCCAATCCTGAAGTCTCCTTTCCCTGAAGTCTAGTATCATTCTGGAGAGGAAAAAAAAAAAAAAAACATCAAACAAATGCCAAGTGAGGGATATTCTACAGAATTTCTAAGACTTCATCAAAACTATCATGATCATTTTTTATTAGGCACTCAGAGGTCATGAGAGGTTATGGAACGAGCCCAGTCAAGTAGGGTTCAGGGAGACATAATAGCCAAAGGCAAAATGGTGTCCTGGACAGAAAAATACAACAAAAGAGCACTGGGTGAAAGCTAAGAAAATATGAATAAAGTACGGTCTATGGTGTTTTTTTTTTAAAAAAAAAAAGTAAAAAGGGAACAATGGCTACTCCTGATATAGCTTTTGACATGACACTACATAAACTTGACTAAATCCTATCATTTTCAAAGATGGACTTTTCCTAAGCAATTGGTTAACAGCATAAAATTACTGTCAACAGCTGAGGGGCTGCACTTAAAGAAAGCGTGGGCATCATCCACACTATCCACACAAGTGGAGAGCGGACCAGGTTCGTGTCTGTGGAAGTTTGACTTCCTAGGAGAGAGGTAGACATCCCTGCTGGAGTGTGGTCTATAGGGTATTCAAGGGTCTGACTCCTGCAAGGGGAAAATGTCAAATCAAGGGAAGGGCAGGGGGTGAAGATAAAACGTTTACCCAGATGTCAACTTCAGCCAACTCCACTGGGAGCTCTTGGCATTGTCCCTGGGCCAAGATGGCCATGCTTCCTATGAATGGCAATGATTTGCCTGATCGCCTGCCTGAGAGCCACACAGAAGAAGCTCCTCCAGGTTGCCCACACTCGTGTGCCCTGGTTTCTCAGAGGTGGCTCTGCCCAAGCAAGGCCCACACGGTATAGGCTGCAGTCACATTAATTTCATCTGGCAAGCTTCTCCTTTCCACTCATGTGTTCCTTGAGGAGGTTCAGACCATAGTACTAGAAGTGCGGTTTGTCTTCCCGTTTGGAAGCCTTTCTTGGTCATCAAAGCTGTTTTGGTAAATTGCAAAGACCCCGCCAAAGAGGCAATTTAAACCCATTTTCCACAAATCTTAGTGGATCTTCGCTGATTATAGCTCAAAGCAGAGAAGAAAACACTTTGGACAAGAAATGGCGCACTAAAGTAGGAGGGTGCCCATGGAAGCATTACCTCGCAGCCCAGAACCCTGTCAATCCTGTCCGTTTCCCATGAGGAGGCAACTCTCTTCACCTTCCAACTTGTCATTTAGCACCCTCGGGCTCCTAGGAAACAACATAACGACATTTCATGAGCCGTCACGTGGCTCATAGCTGCACTGCGGTACATTAAAGCAGAGCATGGAGTTTGAAACAAATTTCTTACCAACCGGATATATTTATTCTCACTCAAGTCTTTCTGGTTCGGGGGGTATAAGACCAGCAGACGCCACACCTAGCATTCTATCCACTGTGTGAGAGACAAAGTTTAGTCCTCGCCAACCGTGAGCTCCCACAAGCATAACTGAAGATTTAATACAAGCCCTTGTACTTACAGATGTCAGCGTGCATCGAAGAAGATGTGAAAATTACTGGAAGCCAATTTACAGCAGCTGGAGCAAATTAGGGCTCATTGCAAAAAAAAAAAAATTTTTTTTTTAATTTAAAGAAGGAAGTAATGAAACACCCAGCTCTAGGCAAACCATATGTGTGAACCCACATCTTTATTAATGGAAGTGAGCATTGTGTTAAAGGCAACTTAGTTCCTGTAGCAAAACTCAATAAGGATGCGCACTAACTTGTAACCCTTGAGTCTCAAGGTGAGTTTCCAAAAGGTATGCAGTGACTCAGGGTGCTTTCGCTAGTGGCCTTACACCTATGGGCTTGATAGATGTCCGCATTATTCATTCCACTTCCAAAAGATCACTTTGATATTGTTTTTTTTGAAATCTGGAAAAGGTTACATCTTATTTTACTACAATTAGGCAACTTAATTAGCTCTAAAGAATATTCAGGGTGGTCATTAAGATGGCTCCGTGGATAAACAAGCGTGTCAGTAAGACTGGCCCATTGAGTTTGATGCCCAGAAGCCACACGGTGGAAAGAGAGAACCCACTCTTGCGAGGTGTCCACATGCATGCCATGTGTACTTTGCAAACATAGAAGTAATAAATACTAAATCTTTTTAAAGAAAGAATATAGAAGGGCTGGTGAGAAGGCTCAATAGAGAAAGTACTTGAACATGAGTTAGAATATCCAGTGTAAGTGGAAAATATGGCCCGGCAGCAAGCTCCAGGTTCAGTGATACTTGGTCTCAGACAACAGGTGGAGAGCCATATGACACCTGACGTGACTTCTCGTCTCCATGTCTACATGCACACTTGTGTATGCATCACACGCGCACTGAATCTTCGGTGCTTTAAAAAGAATATTCAAAGGATTTGGCATAGGTGTGTGGGGTGGAACTGACACGGAAATTATCAAACTAAAACCTGAAATATTAGTAACAGTCCGATGGCTACCTTCTAATCTACACAGACTCAATATTTCCATACATATGACAAGATATTTGCCAGAGAATGTGCTATCTCTGAGCAAAAACAAAAAAAAGTCAAAGCAATGTTCTTTTTTAGATGGAGCCCAAAGAAAAGCTTTCAAATGACAAAAGTTTGTATCAATTCTACTCATCTACAATGGAAGAAAAACCACCTTATAGCAAAAAGCTGACCGACTGCTAGGGAGTCACATTGTAAGTTTTACATCTTGCTCCATTCTCAGGTTAGCCCAGCCATTCACCACTTGCATTTGTTGGTTCACTGGGACAAAAATAGAAAAATCATTGTGGATGAGACAGAAATCAAGACTTATTTTTCAATTAAGCTTCCTTCTAAGTGCCTATGTGCATGCCTAATTTCTTCTGGTGAAATTTAGGGCTCTCTAAATGAATTTTTCCTCGATGAAAACAAATCAGCTTTCCAAGTATCTCTTAAAATGACTCAGTTGTTGACTCTGCTTACACTTCAAACGTTTTATTATCAACTATAGTTCATCATCATTGTGAATTAGGATATCACTGCGAGGGGCTAGATAGATGGCTCAGTAACTAAGAGCACTGACTGCTCTTCCAGACGACCCACATGGCAGCTCGTAATCATTCGTAGCTTCGGGGGATCCAAGGCCTACTTCTGACTTCCTTGGACACCAGGCAAACACATGGTGCACACACATGCATGCAAAACACCTATCCATACAAAACAAAAACTATTTTTAAGGTGTCACTGTGGTGGTTTGAATGAGAAACGTTCCCCACAGATGTATGTGTCTGAGCACTTGTTCCCAGTTGGCAGCACTCAGAAGCTTAAAACTCCAGACCCATTTCTAGTTTGTTTTTTCTGCTTTCTGTCCATGGTGAAATGTGCACTCCCAGACTCCTGTTCATGCTTGTCATGCCTGCTACATGCTGCAGGCAGGTGTGAGCTCCCAGATTCCATTCATGCTGTCATGCCTGCTATCTGCTGCCCTGATTTCCTGCCATGGTGGATTCTTACACCTCTGAAATCATAAGCCCCAAACACTTTCTTCTATACATTTCCTTGGTCATGGTGTTTTACCACAGAAGCAGAAAAGGAACTAATACAGTCATTAAAATGGCATTGGAAAAGATGCAGATTACTCATTTGGCCCTGTTTTTGTAAGGTACCCACAAGAGTAGAACATAATTCTTATGATAACATTTTAATTGGTTACTAGTAATAGTAGTATGCTTCCTGATCCTCCACGGTTGATATTTCTTTTCACCCTCTGTGATTTAGGATTAAACAATGAGAGTTTAACACAAAGATTTACTTCTTAAACAGGGATTGGAGGTTCTCTGATTCCTATAAATGCAGGCTGCTCTTAAATATTTGAGGATAGTAGGGCAGGTGGGGGGAGCCACCAATCACTAATCATCTATATGCACATCTCCCTGGAACACTCCATTACCAAGGCAGTAAAAAAATGATGGCGCTTTTGAGTATAGCATCAGTATTTATATACTGTAGATAGTTTTACTGTTGAACATGTTATTATGTTTATGCCTAGCAGTTATGTATCAATGTTCTCTGTTTAGTAATGACATACTAGAGGAGAATACTTCTATGGCAAACTGGTTAGAGATAATTCGCACATGATCCTCATCATGAGACAGACAGCTAGACACTAAAAGCCCCATTAGCCACAACATTAAATAATTCCTTGTACATTTCTTACTGGAGCATTAAGATACCGAGTTCAGCTAATTCATGATTTAGTCTATCCTTTGCTGTGCCACCTACCATTAAATGTGTTGGCTTTCCATGTGTGCTTTTAATTATTTTATATGTATTGCATGTAGATTTTGAATACTGTCATAAAGAATAGGGGGCGCACCATTGTGAATTGTGCAATTCCTTGCAAAGGAGACCCTTTCTCTCCATGTGTGTGGTACAGAGTTTTTAAACACACGGCATACACCTATCAGAAGTTTCACTACTCTGTTTTATTAAAAGCATGGAGGGTGTGATTTCCAATCCTTTATAATTTCCGGATTACTAATTAAATTGCTTCAATCATGTCAAAGGGACTTTTTATCACTTAGAATATTAGAATCAGCCCTTTTTGGAGAACAAAGTCAATCAGAAAACCTCTAAAAGCATGAAAAAGTGTTTCCTGTGTTCAGATGACTTAAAAGGAGCTCAAAGGAAATTCACCAAATTTAAATAAAAATTCATTATCATAAAAAATAAGGCTGCAAATGAAAGCCAAAGCAGCTAGTACCCAGAAAACAACCCTGTGCTAAAAGGCAGCCGTGCCCCATCTTCTGTTACTACAGAGGATCCCCCCTCATCTACTTACACGCATAATAACTCCTTTATCCAGTGTGATCATGAAATAAGGCGTCTTGATTAATATATTGAACTAGAACAGTAGTTCTCAACCTTTCTACTGCTGTGACCCTTTAATATAATTCCTTATGTTTTGGTGACCCCAAACATAAAATTACCATCATTGCTACTTCATAACTATTTTGCTGCCATTATGAATCATAATGTAAATATCTCATATTTCCAATGGTCTTGGGTTGTGACCTACAGGTTGAGAACCACTGGACTAGAGACATAAGAATCAATGTTCTAAAGCACTTCTCTGCAACAAACACAGTCTTACTTAGTTCTCACAATGTGCTACGCTTACATGCCTTTTCAGAAATGAAGAATAAGTGAAGTTATACGTCACAGAATGTAGTAATTTGAATGTAATTGGTCTTGTAATCTCATCGGAATGGCACTATTAGGGGTGTGGCTTTGTTAGAATGGGTGTGGCCTTGTTGGAGGAAGTGTGTCACTGTGGGGGTGAGCTTTGAGGTTTCTATGCTCAGGATACCACCCAGTGTCCCAGTTGATTTCCTGTTGGCTGCAAGATGTAGGACTCTTAGTTACTCCTCCCAGCGCCATATGCTCCCTGCCTTGATGAGAATGGATTGAACCTCTAAAACTGTAAGCAAGGGCTGGAGAGATGGCTCAGAGGTTAAGAGCACTGCCTGCTCTTCCAAAGGTCCTGAGTTCAATTCCCAGCAACCACATGGTGGCTCACAACCATCTGTAATGGGGTCTGGTGCCCTCTTCTGGCCTGCAGGCATACACACAGACAGAATATGTGTACCTAATAAATAAATAAATTTAAAAAAATAAATAAAAATAAATAAATAAATAAATAAATAAATAAAACTGTAAGCAAGCCCCTCAATTAAATGGTTTCCTTATAAGAGCTCTCATGGTCATGATGTTTCTTCACAGCAACAGAAACCTTAACTAAGCTACAAGAGCTATGTAATTTTAACCAAAGTGCTTCAAAAGCCTCCATGGTTTCATTCTTCAAAATAAATGCATATGTCATATTATACACATACTATTTTCCAGAAAACTACAATATGATCAAAATAAATTTGGGTTAAGAAAAAAACAATTTATTGTCTTTGTAGATTTGAAAAATATTTTTGTCATGCTTCAGGGTCATCATTACATACATTATTTTTATATGTATATTTTTTGATTTAACACTGCACATAATGAAGAGATGGTTAATGCATACAATGGTGACCCCAAAGCGTGACAAAAATCCTTTCACTTCATATTATATATTTTATACTATATAATGAAAGGATAAATTAATGCTTATGAAATCAGAAGTACTATTAATCTATTTATGATTAATGGCAAGCCAATATGTTTATGCATGTACATTTTTTCCTACAGAGACATGACAAGTTGCAGACTTGCAAAATGACTAATCCCACCATGATGGTTCATATTACTATATGATTTCTCAGTAAGCTTGCCTGTGCAGGCCTTGTTGTGTATTGCTCTCACAAGACATTGAACTTACTGAAATAAAGAAATTCCAGAACATACAGGATCCATGGCTAGTGTCCAAATCCTCAGAGAGATACTGTTTTTAATTGTTAATTATGGAATGGCCTGAGGTAACCCATAATATCATCTGAAGGAAAAGATTGCTTCATTTGCTACTTTTCTTAATTCTCAACTTAAAGGTGACCCTAACCAAAGTCACTTTCAGCACATTATTCCCAGAGGTTCCAAAGTAGAATTTGGATTTTTTAAGCTTTTATTTATTTATTTATTTGTATGAGTGTTCTAGTTGCAGGTATGCCTGCATGACAGAAGAAAGCATCCGAACCCATTACAGATGGTTGTGAGCCACCATGTGGGTGCTGGGAGTTGAACTGAGTACCTCTGGAAGAGCAGCAAGTGCTCTTAACCACTGAGCCATTTCTGCAGCCCACAGAATTTGGATTTTAAAAGACTTAATGATTGGAAGTTTTCCTGTCCCAAATCCTAAGCTTTCTAGCAATAGCCTGTTTGACCCAGGCTACGAGCTGAAGGGAGAGCTGGAGGACAGCAAGGTCCCCTCTGCAGTTTATAGTTTTCATAGCTGACTAATCAAAGTATTGATTTCCTTTGCCCTGAACTTGGGTCTCAGTGTGCAGCGTTATCCTAAGCCAAGCACAGTTTTAGTCATTTCTCTGTTTAAGTATCTTGTGTTTCTACATTGCAGTGGAGGGCAAAGAAAGGCAAATTGTGAGAGAGAAACAAATGTGCAATCTATGTATATGCATACTTTAAATGGATCCAGAGCCATTGGCATTTTCTCATCGAATTCCATTTTAAAAGATGCAGATGCCATAGATAGAATGTCTTCCTCAAGTGCTTAGATATGAACATAATAAGTAAGTTCTTCTGATTGATAGGGACTTCCAGAAAGATTCCCTGCTTAATCTGTCAACAAAACTAGGAAATATGCAGCAGTTAATAACAGAGAAAGAGGAGGTTTGGGTTAAAAAAAATAGATCTATTAATGATCTATGTTTTCAAATGCAACACATGTAGAAAATAATTGCACACACATATGTACACTATCATCACTTGTAGTCAAAAATACCATGTCTGAAACTTAGAGCATATTTTAAGCTTCCGGTATCAGTCACATTAAAATACAGAGGTAACCGGAGGGAAAGAAGGAGTAACCATTTGGTAGGGTAGCCGTAACAAAACTAGCAGAAAAGCAGCAGAAATCTATGTTTTTTCACTTCTGTAGACTACAAGTCTGTGGTCAACCTATTAGCAGTTGTCTTCTTCTGAGCCCATCTCCTTAATTTATACATGGCCATGTTTAGCATGTCTTCTTCAATTAATCTTCTCTCTGTACTTGACGGTACTCAAATTTCCTCTTCTTATGGGAACACACACCACACTGGATAAGGACCCACTTTAATAACATCCTTTAGCTCACCTACTGCTTCAACAACCTATCTGTAAGTGCAGTCAAATTCTGAGGTTGGGAGAAACAGCCCAACCTCTACATAAAGAAACTTGACAAATGGTACCTAAGTGCAAGATTGTCTATGCCCACTGATGATTTGTTAGGGAATCATGTAGACTTTATTGATCCATCGCGGAATGGAAAGTTAGCACCTAAGGTAAAAAAATTCAAGGGTGTTACCATGGTTACACTAACAAACATTAAAAGTAGTCTTAGAGGGTGCAGAGAAGTGGTGGAACACTGGTCTAACCTAGGCAAAGCCCTGAGTCCGAGGCCCAGTGTCACACAAATGAAACAATAATTTGAATCATTTAATGGTTGAAAAGTTTGCTGTCTATTTCATAGACATAAAAATAAGTTTAAGAAAGCACATACTATTTATTCCAAATTTGACTTGTTTGTTCAAATACGCACTGCAGATACTCTGTTATATCCCATGTCATTATTGAGCATTGATTGCATGCTGTGTAGTAACAAAGCCCACATAAAAGTCAGTGCTTTGTTTCCTGGTGAATGACAGTTAAGGTTAAAATGGGGTCTTTGGTTTTGTTTAGTTACTTTTAACTTCTATCAAGATTCGACAATACAAATTTTAGCAAGTTTTCAGACATAGCAAACATAGGTAAGTGCACATACATATGTACACCATCACTGTGTGGAGTGAAAATATTGTGTCTGAAGCATGTGTATCCTCGATGTCTCTATGTGTCCCATCATTACTAATGGGTGTCCTTTCCTCACTGAAAATACCTGGAGTAACAACAGTCACTATGGAAAGCTAAAGCCCTCTGGTAGTTTCAAATTTACACAGATTGTGCCACCTAATGTCTCTAAGGATTTATATTTGACTTTCTTCCTCGGCTCTGAATTTGAAGAACACTTATTTAAAAAAAAAAAAACAGACCTATAAATCAAGCATTCTATCAAAGTTATTCTTCCTCCAAAAAAGAAATGGTAAACAGACAGCCATGACTAATTGAGGTCCTCCCGGGCTACCAACTGGTTGCTGGCAATTCTGTGTCATAAGTTTTCTGGTAGTTAAATCCAATTTTGAAAATGTCATCTTCAAGCACCAAAGCTTGGTAGGGAAATTGCA
Organism: Microtus ochrogaster; assembly: GCF_000317375.1. NCBI lineage: Eukaryota > Metazoa > Chordata > Mammalia > Rodentia > Cricetidae > Microtus > Microtus ochrogaster. Next base: position 36,894,615 of record NC_022022.1, on the reverse strand, counting down.
AAACCCACAAAGGGAGAAATCACTGCAATACACGTTGCCTCTGTTCAATCTTAATGGACTCCTATTACTCAAACAGACCTTGTGACTTGGAAAGCCTTTGTCTACATGAAATTGCAGAGTGGTTTGAATACAGCACAGATGCCACGGAAGGCAAGGATAGACATTTTTTTCCCAAATTGAAAACATGCAGTGGTTGCCTAGTGCAGAGATAAAAGCTCCGCTGATGAAGTATCCCAAACTGACTTGTAGAGATCTAGAAAACAAACACCTCATCATTCCGCAATGCACTGCTCATCTTGAGCTCTGGTGGCGAGCGTTCTTCTTTGGAGAGCTGGCCTGCGGAAGAAAGTTTCCATTGCTAAGCTTCAGGAAAACTGTTGTTTGGATTTCTGAGTTCAGTGAGAAGTCAAAATTAGGCAAAGGTTGGGAAGAGTTAACACAGGAAGCTTCCAGAGATCTCTCTGGATTATTAATCAGCCAGACGAGAACATGGCCTGTTTTTCGTAGAATCTTTTTCTTCTAAGTGAAACGAGCCTAGAATTGCCAGTGAACATCAATGCCGTGCAGAGAGAGTAGATGAATTTAGAGTGAATGATTTCCCAGTTAAAGAGAGACCAACAGTGAGTTTATAATAAAACAATTTGCACACAGTTTGGAATATGACAATGCTAATTGTTCTTATGCCCCAAACAAAACTTTCCTGGTGTGTGCTTTGAGGCAGAACAGGCCACGTCCTAATATAGTTCTTCCCACATTGCCACAGTACTAGGAAGGCAATTTTGTATTGGTCACACTTCTCCAGCGTACCCAAGAGGGTAGCGCATTTGGAGGCTTGATTACACACAAGAGTTTTCAAACCAGTATTTTCAGCTGGAAATTCACTGTTCAATGCCAGACGTTTAAAAGCAGAGGGGGAGTGGGGAGTCCTTTCATCTTCTGCTGATGGCTGATGCTCCTGTTATGTGGAACTTCTGACACCGTTTTAATCATGGCAGAGCACTGACTCTCAACCTGGCTTGTACAGTGAATATCCCAGGGAGCTTTAATAAACTGATAGCTGATGCCTACCTCTGGACATTCTGATTTAAGCGATGTGGGGTGTGGCCAGGTATTGAGAGGTTTGAAAGCTCCCCGTGTGATTCTAAAGAGCAGATGGAGTTCAAAGGGGATATAAGAAAGGAAAGAAAGAAAAAAAGAAAGAGAGAGACTCAGATGATATTTTATCATTTGTAGCTACACAAAAGCTAAAATCTACATAAATAGTTCACATTTCGTTTTTAGTTGCATCATAACAACTACCCAAATCATTACAGGAAACGTGGAACAATAGGCTATTTGAACTGAAGAGAACCACAAGCTCATTTAGTCCTGAGATGCTTAACCAGGTGTCCTTGGACTTCTGGGAGTCTATTAGATACTACATGAACCATTTGAAAGTGTAGACACACGCAATTTTCTACAAACAATAGCCACAGATTCTGGCAGTTTGTAGAAGGAGGCTCTGAACTCCAAAAGGTTAAAAAAAAAAAACCATTTACATCATCAAAAACATGGAGACAAAGAAATGAAATACCAAGTCGAAAACATAAAGCAATGCATCCTTCACCATACCCTCCAGGACTTCTCAGAACCAACCTCTTAGAAGCTCTCAGAACCAACCTCTTAGAAGCTTTGCACATAGCCAATTAAAACCTCAAACAAATACATAAAGAGCTTCAAACAGATAAATGTGACCAAATCAAGAGCTTTGGCTAGTAACTGAAGCTTCCAGATCCAGACAAGCAATAAAGTTCTTGAAGACTTCTCTAGTTTTCAGAGAAGGGATCCCAAAAGAATCCCTCTGATTAGGAGTGTGCCAGGCATTATCATATTACCTGCAAACTCAGGAGATGGGCAAATGCTAGCACAGTGCTTCCACTGACATGCTGGAACCACGATTTGATTTCTCCGAAGTTTGTATCATGCTTAATTCATGTCATCCCATAACCCCAGCAGATCATGGGGCCCATGCATATTCATTGAGGATAATTTTGTGAATCTACAGCTGTTCATGAACAGGAGATTCAGACATGTCACTGACAGGTCTACATAGCACACACACAGCACATTACAGCTCTGTGGGGCAGGAATCAGAAGGCTTCTTCTTTAACACCCTGCTCTAAACAGACGTGGCCTGGTTGAGTCACTAAACAAGAAAGTAGAACTTTAAATTGTGCTTCCCAGTGTTTAGCTGTTACTAAACTCTTGGGAAATACTTTAATCTCTGGCTTGTTCATTCTAGTTCTTTCAAACGTTAGCAAATTTTTTTTCAGGTGTTCCCTCTGCTAAGGCAGGCATAATATTAGTTAAACACGTAAGACTAAGAGCTATTCTATATTTGGCATCTACCGGTGGCCCTGTCAGAGAAGCAGCAGGTGGCAACTGAAGTTCACAGTGTCAGCACACCAGGAAACAAACCTCATAGGTGAATCTTGTATAGGAAAGGCCCCAGGATCACAGACCCCAAAATGTTTTTTGCTTTTGCTATGCCTTTACATGTTTGTCCCTGCCATCTTTCTCTGGTATCTGGAATGGTGTAAAAGGATGTGGGGAGATTCCCACTGCCTGTAATATAGTGTGTTTCTCTCATGGAAACTTCCTTCTCTAGTGGGCATTTTTACCTGTGGACTATTGTGAAAATGCTTTCTTCCTAAGCTGTACTGTCTAACTGATAATAATAATGTTAGTTTAAATTGAGTTTTGTTGATAAAAAAAATAAAACAAAAAAAGTGTCACACAGTTAAAATACATGAGTTCCTATGGAGAAACCATATAGATTGTGTCTTATGTTAAAGATTAAGAAAAACAATTGAGCTGGGCAGTGGTGCCACACGTCTTTAATCCCAGCACTCAGAAGGCAGAGACAGGTGGATTTCTGTGAGTTCGAGGCCAGCCTGTCCTACATAACAAGTTCCAGAACAGGTTCCAAAGCTACACAAAGAAACCCTGTCTTAAAAAAAAAATAAAGAAAAAAAAAAGCAAAGAAAGAAAGAGAAAGAGAAAAACAACTGAGTCCCAGTAGCCCAGACAGTTTAAATTCTTTTAATCTTAATATTGGGAGATGTGTTCACAGGTTTCAGGGTGCATCATATTCCAATCAAAGCATTGAAAATAAGTTGGACTAAGATGTTTTTGTAAAATAGCTTTGAGGGGAAAAACTCAAGAAGATTATCTAAAGTTTTAGAAAGGCACATCGTTGAATGAGAAACTCGTTAAGAGAACAAGAACAAAGCAGCCCATTTATCATTAGCTCATGTATCTTTCCTGCTAGGATTGGTTGATGACCAAAGGTGATGATTAATTCCTTATACCCATTTCTACCCTCAATCTCCTGGTATAAAAAACTATTGATGAGTGGGTATGTACCCTAAAGATTTAAAGTAGAGTTCATTGATTGTTTCTCATGTATAAAAGTTTATGTTGTGAATCCTTTAGGATTCCTTATAAGATTACCTTTCAAGATAAGTAATAAAATGATTGGTCCTTTCTTTGTAACTACAAGATCAGGTTCAGTTGCCAGAACCCACAAAAAGAGATGCACAGCCACCTGTAACTCCAGGTCCAGGGCATGAGACACTATCTTCGGGCCTCCATTGGGGTCTGTATACATGTGGTGCACATGAAGATAAGAAGACATACACATGTACACATAAGTAAAAAATGATTAACTGAAAAGCTAAAATTCTCCCTTTCTAGACCAAGCAACATCTCAAAAGCTTTCATATTCTCCTTCCTTACCTCAGTACCACCAAACAAAACTAGAATTTTTCTGAAATTCAAAATCATGGCAGGCTCATTTATAAAATCTTTGAAGTATTTTTGTTTAATTTCTGGTTTTGTTTTTCATTATTTCTTGGGTTTCTTTACATTTACTTAGTGAAGCTTTTGAAAGCAAGAGCAGAAAACATTGCATTAATGAATAAAAGATGTTGAATATTTTCTTCCCATGTGCTTTGAATTCTTATTCCTATTGCAACAGTAGGTCAAAAATTAATATCATGAATTGAAAAATTAATATCATGGACTGAAATAAAGAAGGAGAGAGAATGAAAGGAAAGAAAATCAGGAGAAATTTAGAAGGGCACTTTGACAGCTAGAAGCAGTTGGAAGTTTGTTTATAAATAAGTATCCAGTTTACTGATTTTTTTCATAGAGCATCTAATAGATATTTAACAGGATAACATGTGGCCTTTGGGAACTCATGTTATTTTATAATGTGAAACACTGAATTAAAATGCAAGGCATATGGATTTTATTTAATGAATGCTATAAACATTAAACATTATAACTATTTATTTGAAGAGGAGAGAGAGAATTGGACAGTTGGGCAAAGTAATACTTGAATTCTGGATCTATAAGTTATGGAGCCACTGGGGAAACACATGCTAGAGACACACTGAGGTGCTGGAGACACACCTGATATGCTAGAGACACACCTGACATTCTGGAGACACACCTGACATTCTGGAGACACACCTGACATTCTGGAGACACAACTGATATGTAAAACAAAGATGTCCTAAGTCAGAAGGTGAAAATTCAGAGTTGAGTCATATCCAAGGAGCAATAAAAAAAAAAAGTCCACATCTCTACCAGGTTGACATTTGTGGAATCCTAAAGCCTAAGAGAATGAAATGAAGTGAAGGTCATAACTGTGCATCATAATACCTGGACATTTTCTTCTCAGCTTAGGATGAAAATTCTGTGACACTAGGAAGAAATTACTCACAAGACCAAAGGACTCCAGACATTCCTCAAAAACAAAAGGACAGCCTAAAGAGTGTCCTTTCAATTCCACTCTTCTTCTTTACATGTAATTATAGTCCAATAATCTGGAAAGTGCTTCAGATTTTCAAGTAAACCTGAGAATCCACACATGAGCAAGAAAGAAGTGGCGAGTCAGAGCTCAAAGTGGAAGTATTGCTCAGCACTGAACCGTGAACAGCCAGGATAAATGTGTGTCATCTGTTCCTGTCCGCCCTTTTTTAAGTGAGAGGCTCAAAACCGTTTGCCAAACAGAAAAGCACACATTCTTTTTTCTAAATGTGTAGTATTCTGGGAGCTGAGGTCATGGTTCTTGTGATACAATCTTCTCTTAGCAGCCTGCAAGGTCCTGGGTTAGAGCCCCAAAACCACAGGTACTGAACATGGTGATAAACACCTGTAACCTCAGCACTTGAGAGGGAGAGGCAGAAGAATTAGGAGTTGAAGGGCACTCTTGGCTAAAGAGCAAGTTTGAATCCAGCATGAGCTGTATGAGATCATGTCTACAAAGTCAAGGGAGGGTGCCATTTTCAAGGTCTACATAGTTCTTAAAGAATAGACATATTTCCCCCATGTGGTTCTCATTCCTGAATTTCCAGTTAACAAATGCCTAGGCCATAGCCATAACTCAGTCAAGCTGTGGAATACAGCCTCTGCCTAGAATACTAAGAAGGGTCCAGCTAAACCAGCAGTTCTCAACCTGTGGACCACAACCCTTAGAGAGGTCAATTAACCCTTTCACAGGATCACCTAAGGCCATCAGAAAACACATATATTTACATTATGATTCATAACAGTTATGAAGTAACTTACTGTTTTGAAGTAACTATGAAAATAATTGTATGCTTGGGGTCAGAACGTTAGGAAGGTTGGGAACCACCAATCTAAACATTACCCATAAACCTAACATGAATGATTTTTGTGTTAGCAGAAGAAGAGGAATAAACATTTCTCTCTCTGCCTTCTGCTTAAGTTGTCTGTCAAGAGAAACTGACCCTTCACAGCATCCCTTGGATTCCATGTTAACAACTGGATGCCCAGGGAATTGGTGAATCTCAGCTATTCTAATCTAGGGTCCCATTTCTGCTCTGGGAATACTAGCCTATCTTGCTATGAACTTTCACACACACAAGCAGACAGACCCATTATTACTATATGAATATCTGCTTCTTCCTCATAGGTGGGAAAATTTGGGGGAGTAGATACCAAATAGAAGTAAAAATTAGAAGTGAATGAGACATGGATACGGAGTAATACGCGTCTATAAAGAAGGGAAAGGTGATAAACAAGAGTAAAGAGGAGATGAAAGCTGTACCCTGAAAGAAAGAAAACAGGATGGATATACTTCAGAAACACTGAGGCTAAAAACCGCGACTTTGTCTCCTATTTAAAACACCATTGGTGCCTTTGCAAAAGTTGCTATCGCTTCCCAAAGTTGAGTGCTATTTGTCTTACAGGTATCTTACTGGTTAATACATCTTTGCAATAAACACTCGGCAAAGTGTAAAGGAACTGAAGAAATAAATTGAAATGGCTTTTAGTCGTGGCTGGGGTTACTAGATTGACAGCTCTGGGAATGGATGGCCTCTTTTTCTCCCAAGAAGAGATACACCCTGATAAACAGAGGTTTTCCTTCAACCACTTCTTCAATAAGCCCTCACCCTGATAAAGCAGCGGCTGGAGGAAGACAGGAGTAGTCACTACCTTTTCCAGACGGCTCTCTGCACACTGCTTAGGAACTGCTATTTTGCTCCTGGGTAAGGGTATTTTCCTTGGTACCAGCCAAACAGGGCAATGCAGTGATTTCCCTTGCAATGGATAGCAGTCAATCAGATGGTGAAAACATTTGACTACTCTGGCCTCCGCTAGATCCAAAGCACAGAACTCGGAGAGGAATAGAACTCGTGTTTCCTACCCCAATTTCTTACAGTCTAGTCTCCTCACAGTCTTGGGCACTAAATCAGGTAATGCAGTTGAGTCTGGCTGTTTTATCTGGTTCTCCCAAAGTTATTTGAAATGAGTACTCTGCCATCCATGAAATCAAATGAATCCCAGGGACGTTTCTATTTATGCAGCGTGAGGGGGGATCTTTCAAAAGAGAAAGAAAAAGCATAAAAAAAGGCATGGAATGATTCCAAGAGAAGGGCAACGTGCATTTTCCTCTCCTGAAGAAAAACAGCAAGTACATATGAAAAATTGAGGGGCGTGAGTTAAAGTGGAGTCTTAACATCATTTATTTATGTGCTGAACTTAAGAGCTACGAAAATCGTAGTTATCACGTGACCCTAAAATGAACAAAGACCAATATAATACCACTATCAGATTACAGTCAGGAGATGTTAGGAAATATGTGCTTTGTTTATCTCATACTTTTCTAAACAATCACGTACAGTCTTCTTTTGTTTCAGGAGTCACTCAAGCATATAATAAGAGTTCCAACAAGTTGAAACCTCTTGTATCTGGTTATTTCCAGCGAGCCGTAAATCTGCTGCCTCCAACTCAGTAGTTTTCTTACATTGCCAGGGGGGATTTTTTTTAAAGGAGTCATTGTCCCAGTTCTTGTTAGGAAAGCACTTCACAATTTTCAATCTCTTTCACTGGCCTTTCTTAATAGCTTGCACTGATGTTTTAGATACCTTAAACACCTGTGATGCTTTCCAGGTAGAGCACACTCATGTGGGAGACTGTCATTCTTTCTTATTTGTCCTTGAGCTGTGTCTTCCTGGCTTCCCTCTCTCCTTGCACTCCATGTTCACATGTGCATTGTATCATCTATGCTCAGTTTTTAATTCATTCATCTGTCCACACAGACATCTATGAGCATTTCTATGACTCTTCCCTTGTCTAATGTACATGTTGAATCTAGCCTATCGGTGCATACATACACATACATGCATGGGGTTGCACAGTAGAAAAGGAACTAGAATAGAAATCCTGAATTCGGTATTCTATAGCTATTGCTGCCACCCAACAAATGAGACCTGGAGTGAGACACTTGCTCTCCTTACATAAACTTCTGATACTGGTTGGGCTATGTCTAAGATTCTTTTATACATCCGAAAGTTTTCAGTTTCAATGCTGTGGTAGTTTGAATGCAATTGGCCCTCATAATCCCAAAGGGAGTGGCACTATTAGCTGTGGCCTTGTTGAAGTAGGTGTGGCCTTGTTGAAAGAAGTGTGCCACTGTAGGGGGTGGGCTTTGAGGTCTGTTTTGCTTAAGCTTCCTCCATTGTGACAGTCAGTTCACTTCCTGTTGCCTGTAAGATGTAGGACTCTCCGGTGCTTCTCTGGCACCATGTCTGCCTGCATGCCATCATGTCCCACCATGAGGATAATGGACAGAACCTCTGAACTCTAACTGAGACACCCCAAATAATTGTTTCCTTTTCTAAGAGTTGCTATAGTCATAGTGCTTCTTCATAGCAATAGAAACTGTAACTAAGACAAATGTCAGTTCAGTTATATGATACAAACAGACAAATCAATCCATGTAGTAACATTAAAAAGTTTGTATTTTTCTTTCTAAGTTTTTGACATTTACAGTGGTTGTATACAGAAGCTCTTTAAAAGTAAGACAAGGAAACTCAACTTCAATATTTGCAGAATGTTGTTAAATAAAGGGAAGGGTATTCAAAATGATGTCTAAATCCCATTTATAGACTAGTTTCTCTTATCTGTTTTTTTCTACTGTGCACTTTAGGGTCTCTGATTAACCTCCTTCACATTGTTCTTTACCTTTTCCCTACACATTCAATGGAAGTGCCGTCCTCAAGATTACCAAGTTCTTTTCCAGATCCTTGTGAATTATCCTCAGCATTTGTTGACTATGATCGCTTCCTTCCTTTTTATGCCTTTTTCACCTACCACCTAATTTCTCCACCTACCTCACTAGCCAATGCTTCCTTCCGGAAGCCCAGACTTGTAGATTCAAAAGACTCAAAGGTTTTGAAAACAAAGACTGCCTGATGTTTTCACCCAAGCTTTATATAACTAGAGCAGTTGATGTAAGCTGTCCATGTTATCAGATGCTACGTCAAAAACATCTTGTGGGTCATTGGATATTTCCTTCATACAGTACTTATTTCTGATCAATCAGTATATGATTCCAGAACCTTCTTACATACCGCCTCTACCATCATTCTCCTCCTGTGAGCATTGCCAGCTCCTCTGTGCACTGCAACTATGTCTCTGCTCCTGTCAATGCCCTCTTAGAATTTGTTAAAAACATAGAAGTGATGATCTGAAAATCCTAGCTCAAGCCCATGAAAAGGGTTGTCAAAGCTTTCATTTTAGCTTTTGAAGATCTCCATGTTTGGTTGTCTGTAGCTTTCCAAGTTTCCCAGCCTGCTCTCCACTTGTCTCACTCCTGTCCAGTTGCACAGGCCTCCTCCTTACTTGAAGTGTTAGAGCCAAGCTTGAAGAGGCTTGTGGAGCTTCTAAAGAGGCTTGTGTAACTAATTCTTCATGTCCTTCAAGCATTTCCTCATTTCTCATCTTTTCAAGGACTCCTACCCTAAACATTCTATTTTATACCGAGAACTAAGCCCCAGGCTCTTCTCATCTTCCTTACCTTGATTTACAGGTCTTTTTCCATAGTACGTATCACCTTCCAATGTTCTATATACTTGTGTAATGCCTAGCTTAGTTTTTGCATCTTCATGTTGGGATGTAAGTCACAAGGAAAGAGAAATTGTTTTCTATTTGTTCATTAATTCATTGCCAGAATCTGAAACCATCCTAGACACCTGGCAAGTATTTACTATTTGGCAAATGAATCAGTGACTGGGTAGATAAAAAGAAGAGTGGCCCCATAGTTCTTCATATTATAATAAACATCATATGAGGCAACCTATGTGATCATTAGCCCAATATAGCTTCATTTTAATTAGCTAATCAATGCCCGCCTACCCCTTCCTAGTCATCTGACACTCCTGACCGATAGTTGGTCTTTGAAGTTAATTTCTCTCTATTGGAGAAATTCTTAACCTCCACCCACTGGGATCCTCAGAACAAATAACAATCTTGCTTTGGAGAAACACAGAAACAAGAGTTTTAGACTCATTCTGAATAATTTAGAATAAATCCTAGAAAATAACTACCTCGTGTTTCTGCTGAATGACTGTAAAAGAATTGATCAGAATCTAAATGTTTAAGCCCTAATTATGTGCCAGACATCATTCTAAAGTTTTATAAACTCATTTATTCCTTCCATTTAATCTTTATTCTGAAATGACTACTCTCTCCCCATTATTGGATAAGCTTCATGTGCACAACTACCAGAAAGTAACAAAAAATATGAATGGATAAGAAGACTTACAGCTAAAAGCATGGCCATGTTAAGAAATGTTTGTGTTGACATGTTGAAGATCAAGTATGCAAGAGCCATAAAATTTCTCCAAAGTGAGCCTTAGGGAAGACTCCTAAGAATAAATCTAGTTTTAGCTGTCCAGCCACAGTTGGCATGAGAATGCAGATATATTTAAATACACTTATTGTTTGGCTCATTGTTCCATCAGAATTTTCTTTTACTGTTCTTTTAAAAAAATATATAGTATGGCAAAAAAAAATTTATTAGCTTGACCATGGTCATCTCAGAATCATTTCAAATATCACTTTATTACCCTACTATTTCATTTCTATAATCCAAGAGAGTAAGGAGCCGCTTAAAATAATACCCTTGAGGTCACCCCCTAACTGGTTCCATTCATTCCAGACTACTAAAAGTTAAAGACTTTCACTTCCCTGAGACTGTGTCTATCTGTTCAGAACACACCTGGAGGAAGTCTACTGACTTGCAGGCCCATGTTACCCACACAGAAGCACATACCGCAGCCCCTCAGTCAAAGGATTTGGTCTTGGGAAGTGAAGGGTAAAACAACTCCATAGTTTAGATTTGAAACATGCCTTGTGAACCCCATGTGTTAAAATCTTGATTACCACCTATGGCACTTTGGGAGAGGACAAGGGCAAAGAAGTTGGATAGGGAGGGTATACTGAGGAAGATGATATTGGTGTCCCAATGCCTTCTTCTGTGTTTCTTTGCTCCCTGCTTGCCATGAGGTAAACAGGCTTTGACCACCAAATGCTCCTGTCAGCTCACGCCATCCCACCGCAAGACTCACGCCAAGTACTGGAACCAAAAGAATATGCACTAAATCTTCTCAAACCGTCCACAGCATCCGAGGCTGTGAAGACTGGGGAAAGACCAAAACATTTCAGAGAGGTGGGGCCTTGGGTAGGGGTGTCCTGAAAGTCCCTCAGAACACTAACCTTGAGCCTGGTCTGAAGAACAGCCAAGCAGCTCAAAGGCGTGCCAGGCAAGAGGAGTGGCTGATAAGAAAGCTCCAGAATGTTTCAGCAGTGACTCCATCTCAGGAATCAAGCACACTTGTCGGACCTTTTGACACTGCAGGACAATGTTGCCATTACATAGTTCATGGTCAAGAACCTCACAATCAAAGTATTTTTTATTAAAGAAAAAGTTTTATCAAAAAAAGAATCTCATAATTTTGAACTGGATTACATTCAAGGCCCAGAGGCCGTGAGTTGGATGTGGTTAGTAGGTGTTCACTTCTAATTGTGTTGTTTACCATTCAATGACCTTGAGAGAATCAATCCCGGAACTTTTTCTTCAAGTTGAGCAAAGGATGAAAACATTCCCCCTGCCGCCTTAGTGTGTGGGCTCGAGCGAGTGCACGCAGGAATGCCCTACTGTGGTAAACAGTAATTGCTCCGAAATGAAGACTGATTAATGATTATTAGCCGAGACTAAGACGCGTCTCCTAATTTCCTGAGTTAGTGATCTTTTCATAACACTGCAATGCTGATTTTTGTAATTAACATTATCCTAATTTCATAAGGCCCAGAATTTTACAGTAATAAAATAAGACGCCTCACTGGAGTCCTAGGCAATTTAACTAGGTCTGAATTTTTAAAGTATGTTCCTTGATGACATGGTCACTCATGCCAGACGCTTTCCCTCCATGCTTCTGGTTACTCTCCCTGCCTGGCATGTCTGATTATGCGAAGATCTCTGTATGACCTTGAAGCTAACAAAACTGCAACTTTGGATAAACCAGCTTCTCAGTTATGGACTCAGCAGCTAACTGAAACTTGGAGCATCAAATGTATATCAGCCAGGAAGTTAAAATAGGAACAATACATGCTTAATGCCTTGAAATACCCAGACTTTATTAAGTTACAGAAAACCTGTGTGTGCATATCTTTAAACATAGAGTTGTTACTGATAAAACATTTGCATATTTAATAGACTAGCATAGTTGTTATTATTATTATTTGGGTTGTTCAGAAAATAGGTTTAAATAAATTTAAAAGAAAAAAAATAACTTCTGGAACTCACCTGCTGGGAGTGATAGATATTCAAAAACTCTTATCACATACAAGGATCAGTAAAGGATAGCTACAACCACACCATTCCCTGACTGGACATCTCTCTCCAAAGTAAACTGATGCTTCCTTGCCACAGGACTGAGCCAGATACAGCATGATCTAAGTCCAAAACTGAGCAACTAAATTATTTTCCTCAATCCGGTTTTACTAACCATTATCACTATCCCAAGAGGTTGTCTGATCCTGGAGACTAATGGTCACTGAAAACTGGACTCGTCCTTCAGCACGCATCCCCGAATTTCGCTGCACTGTGTGAAGGGGAAGAAGCACACTGTCTCTCTGCGCAGCTCAGTTTAAACATGGGGTCATTTAGGCTGCAAGAGCAATCAACATGTACTATCCAGAAAGCTCCTCTTGTCTGACAGGAACAGCTACAAATACCACAGACTCGTGCGGATAACTCACTGTGGCCTGAGCTCCCAGCCTGCTGCTGTGGCCCTCAGCACAGCAGTAAAGCCTCCAGTTCCTCAGGAGTTCCCATCAAGCCCTACCCCAGCCCACACCTTCTCTATCCCTCCCAAAAAGGAAAGTAATATATTGAGGGTTGGTTAATACTAAAGATACAAACGTTGTTGCACGACATAGGGTTTGCACTGGTATTTCACAGTGGGGAGGGGGGGCATCTGAACTGAACTGAGGTAAAATTGAAGCCTTTTAGAAAATGCACACATTCACTATCACAGATGGTTCTAGTACTTGATACTCGTCTTTGAGGCAAGGGTCAAAAAGAGAAGAGTTGAATAATCAACCTCCGTCCCCCTTCCTCTGACTCTCCCCCCTCCCCTCCCCTGTCTCTTCTTTTTCTCATGTCTGTGGTGTGTGTGTACCATATGTGTGTGCTGGCCTGAAACCCCCATGTGCCCAAGGATGCCTTGGAACCCTTGCTCTTCCTGCCTGTTCTTCCGATGTGCAGAAACTAGAAAAATGCACCATCTTAATACGGAGGTGAGAAGCTGCCTTTCTCTAGCTGCTGTGAAGAGAGATACAGCCCACCCGAGAAAGGATTGATCGAGGGTCTTCCGTGATGTCAAAGCCTCCCGGCAACTACAGCTAAACAATTCACGACCATAGGAAAGCCAGCATTTTCTTTTCACTTTCTAATTGATTTTTTTTTTTAAATTAAGGAAATCCTCTTTCCTTCCTTGCTAGCAGCAGAAAACAATCGGCACGCTGTGTTGAAGGTAACACTTCGGAGTCCATCCCCAAAGACAGACTAAGGAACGGCAGAAACACTTTGGTTACCTCATTAGCCATCACAGCTCTTCATCTTGTTTTTTGATTAACTTTCCCCTTGCATAACTAAAGCACACTAGGCAGAATGAAAGGCAGGTGACTGTAATCACACTAGATTGCCCAAAGCGAGAGAGGAAAGGGAGGCAAATCCTGTAATTCAGCTCCTAAGTACCATCCTCACCTGATAGAGTTACTCCGCGTGTGTATAAATCAGACTCTTAAAAGTTTTGAATGTATCCATTGAAATGAGTGAGATTTCTGTTGGGAAAATACATTAGCTTGCACCGGGGCTTCCTGTTACTCTTAAATACATCTTTGCCTCGTGTTTCAGAACATACATCACATTGAGGCAGGATGGGGGAAAAGCTATGGAGGCGGGTGACAGGAGCTATAAATGTGAGCTCTGGTGAGGTGGCTCAGCTGGTCAGAGCACTTGCTGCCCTTGCAGAACCTGGATTCAGTTCTCAGCAACCACCTCGTGGCTCGTAACCACCTATAACTCCAGTTCCAGGGATCCAACAGCTTCTTCTGGTCTCTGAGGGTACCAAACACATATGGTATATATAGAGAGAAGCAGGCACACACATAGGTTAAAGTAAGTACAAACATTAAGTTCCAAATGCAAGTATTACTTTTAAAATACTCTTTAGATTATAGAATGGACCAAATTATACACTCTGGGTTAACCAATGAAAGGAATCAATGTCTTACATGTTTATTATGTGGTATATAACACCTGAAGAAATATCTAATTTAAAGTAAAACATGTCTTAATTTTATAGAATTTTCACATTATCTGTACAGTCAAGATGCACATAAAGATGTGAACTAAACAGTAGGAAAAGTTGAACAATGCCCCCAAAACAGTGTTGGTGAGGAGATAAATACCATCCCTGAGGAGGGTGGTCTGGGTGTGGCGCAGCTCCATGCCTTTAAACCATTAGTGTTCTTTGTCAATATCACACACATGCACGTGCATGCACACACACCCACAAGCTTATAATTCAGCAACAAGGGCACAAATGAAAAGAAACAGCCAGAACTGGTTTTTAAAAAAAAAAGTCTACATTAAGATTTCATATGGACTCAACAACTAAAAGCATGAGTCAAAACTAACTAAATATGACTTGAAACAAACAAACATACTGGATTTTAAAACTTGAGCCGCGAATGAAAAATTGATGGGTAACTAGGAGCTGAGGTTCATGCTAGAAAAGGCCCCAAGTAGAAAACAGAAAGCACAGATGCCTGAAATCTATGCATCTCCTTGTCTCCCTCCATCTTCATCATCTCATCTAAAACCTGGGTAAGAGAGTTGAGCAGTAAGGGGAGTGCCTGCAAAGAAAACTCCAGCAGGCTGTGTGCAGAGGCCTTGTTAGCCCCAGGCAATGCCAGTACTGAGTCAGGCACCGTGGTCCCCAGAGTGCTCGGTGCTGGTCTAAACAGTTCAATAATACTATGATTGGGTATAGAGGTCTACGTTTTAGAAAAAAAATCAAAGAGTATTTTGTGAGATGTTCTTGTCTAATTGCAGGCTCGGGGAATACACAGGTGAAGCCATGATCTCTGCCATCAAAGAACTCTGATGGGCTGCTCAATAAAGAAACGACCAATGGGATGCTTCATCTAGAAGAAGGTGGCCAATAGCGATAGTGCAGCAAGCAAAATCAAGAAGAAAGGGTTGCTTGGGTCATCCTCCATCACCTGCTGCACCTGCCCCAGCATTTGTTGACTGTAGCAACTTTGCGAACATACTTAGAATGAGTATTTGATATGAGTTTTACTTATTTTTGGAGAAGGGAAAAACAAGAAACTGTCTTAAATGTTTTCAAATTCTAGCTTACAGTGGACTTGACCTATGACTGTGGCTCTAGAAAGCACAAATTACACAGACATTTGAGGGAGAGTAATGTAGGTGTAAGTTTTCCCTAAGGCAAAACTAGAGCCACTGAAAGCTAGACTGTATTACAAATACATTCTTCTACTTTCACAATGCCAAGTTCTGATATCCAGTGTCAGTATTATAATCTTCAACACTGACATCTGGGAAATTAGACAGTAGCATTTAAACAGTCAAGCGATAAGGGGAAATATACTTAAAGATCACCTCGGGTCATGGTGAGGATCCACAAAATGTCTGCCTGATACTGTTGTGCAAAGATGTAGAACTCTGTTCTCATAAGGAGAACTTGTTCCTGGAGTCCCTGGGTCCACCATAGCAACGAAATGGGAGCATCTATGTCACAGCTGATGGCAAATATCTCCCAGCGTGCTTGTAATGGAGTGTTATTGCTCATAAAAAATAATAATAACCCCTAAATTTGACGCCATTCTCCAGGTCAGAAACTCCCCTTGATTGACCTTGAATGAAACAAAGCAGGCTAAGATAACCCCATACTAGAGTAAGGGATGTCTCCCTGTCTACATTACAGGCTCTTCTTGCTCCGGTGCCCACAGACCTCATGTTAAAATGAATCCAAAGGAAAGCCCTGTCTGCACTGGTAGTATTTTGCCATGGCAACACTGTGAAGATGGTCTATGAATGACAGCATTTGGTAAGCAGTCTTTCAAAGATGAATGGTTACTGCTGTATGATGGACTATGACCGTCATATTTTATCTGGACTCAGCCCTATGACTCAGCTTCCCTGTGCATCTACATGGTCATTCAAAGACCACAAGTCATGGTGGCCTTTTTGGGAGACATTTATCTTCATAGCTAGGATAAACTTGCTGAGGCCTTAAGGAAAGATATGAATAATAAATCAAAACTGTGCCCCCAGGGAATCTGTGTGTTCATTTTCTTCTAAAAGTTATAAAAGTTATATATTTCTTTGCTTTCAAAGAAAAAGTCCTAAGATACATATATATCTCATATGATATATATATATATCATATGAGATAGAAAAATCATTTGTTTCTTTTTTTGCTTTCATCCTTTATGTCTTCATTAAGACCTAGGTCTTACAAGGTCTTGGCACCCTTTCTGGTTCCTTGCTTAATTAGGCAAAAAACACTGTTTATACTATACAAGTAACACACTTATTTCTAGCTTGTAATGACTGTATCTACTGCTGTTTAGCCTCTAGGCCTTTTGTCTAAATTCTAAGGAAATACACACACACACACACACACACACACACACACACACACACACACTCCTGAGTTTTCTAACCAGTGATACGTTTAGAAGCAAAAATCCAAAGCTATAGCACCAAAGGGAAAGGGAACTGTGAAAAGTCTATTTCCAAAATTAACAAATAGAGAAAACCTAAAATCTGAATGCCCCAGGGCTCCATTATATCTTCAAGGAAAACCTGGATCTAACTTTTCACTCCAATGTTTCATTCCAGGCTACCTCTGCAACACAGCCTTTCAATTCTCTTATTTACAGAGCTATTTGAAGGAACTTAATACCTCCCAGAGCACAGCTCCACAGCATGTAAAGTACACTGTGAAATGGCCAGCATACCTGAACAGGTAGGAGCAGCAGAGCCAACTGAAGAGGTTGCATTTGTTTGGCAAATTCCTCCAGGCTATTTGAGTTGTGACTTCAAGATGCTAAATGAAGTCATTCTTCTCAAGGTTCGCAGTCAAAGAAACAATAACAACAACAACAAAAAGGCAAAAGGAACAGCCTAGATGCCAACACAAACCAGACGGGGAGCAGACAGCATTGTATTCCCAATCATTCCAGCTCCCCAGAGAGGTTATGCTCACTCATTTTCCCAGGCCCATGGTTATAAACTTGAAACATCACACTTCTGGGTGAAACTCAAACCCCCATACCAGCAAGTCACAGACAGCTGCCTCAGTTCCCCAGTTCGCCAACTGTGGAAGTCAACATGATAAAAACACATGAGGTTGCACTTAAGTGCCAAGGCCATCCCAACCTTAACTTCACAAGGTTTGTGGCTTGTAGGCTCTCCTGCCACCTCCATTTGCCACAAACTGTTGTATGGAAGTTGGACTCAGAACTGCTTAGGCTTTAATCCACAACCCATTTTTCACATAACTTCTAAATGTTAAAATAAATAGAAACCTCATCAGCAAACATTTTAACAGTCTCAACTGTCATTTATGGAAACCTGGTCACATCCCTTTCTAAATTACACTCTGATGTATTCATTGTTCAGATAGAAATACAGTTAGCAGAGCGCTGTCATTTCCGCGTGTGTGTATTCATTCATGAACGGCTGTGACTCACTTTATACATCTTCGGAAACCTGAGAATCCATCCCCTGAGTTAGTCACAGATCTGGCAAAGCAGACACTGCATGCTGAGCCAGTGCAGGGGGAGGTGACCAAAAGGCGGAGCACCAGGATCAGTCTATCTCTTGTTGGGTACAAGAAATGTCAGAGAGGGTCATCTAAAATGAAATTATCCCCTTTCTCTCTGCTTGTTTGCTCTTACCTAATCCTCTCACTCGGTATTAAACCTTACCCTACCCATCTGCTCTGGTGAGTGTTGTCCGCCTTGTGGACCAACTCCAGGCTGGTTGGATTTTATGGGCAGCATGTTCTGTTTTATGCACTGACTCCAGATGAGTACAAGGACAAAGCTGATGAACAACTCATTAACTGTAATAAGCAACTTTGTATCCCAGGGTGGCTAAAGCATAGATTTGATTTCAGAAGAAAAGGCAGGATTAAACCTTGTCTGTCTGGGAAACCTTAACTCTCCTGCACACATCATTCCTGTTCTCTGTGCTCTGGTGAATGCCACTACCCAAGAGTTACGTCTTGGTCCCGCTCTGACTCTGCAACCCTTAAATCTTGCCATAATATCTGGGACCCACAAGAAAAAAGAGAACTTTGAAAGCCCTCTTCTTGATCAGCAGTGCTCCGAGAGACCGTGCAAACACAAACACACCCACACCTTCTAAAGGAAAATGCATTGTTATTGCTTTATGCAGAAAACTCATTTTCTTAGTTGCTTTAGATTACATGGGACCCATTGCTTAAATTTATAATGCATCTATTATGAAAATGTACTCAGATACATAAATATGGGAGAAAACCAATTTATGTTGTTACCCTGTATTAATTACAGACATTAGAACAACATTGCCGTTATTTATTTCCACCTCTAATTCAACGTGAAGCGATCCACTAGGATTTTTTCTGCCCACTTCTTAATTTAAATGTGAACATTATCACAGAGGTCTTTGCTTCCTCGCTTTTCCTGAGAATTCCTTATACGCCCTCATCCCTCCTTGCACCCCACCTTATTGATGAGCTGTTTCTCTTCTGGGCTGACCTTTCATCCAAAAGTACTTGCTTCTTCTGTTGTTATAAAGCTTTGTGGTCCTGTAATAATGACAGTTATGATGGCATCTGATCACACTGTCTATATTAATGACAAGACATAGCTGGCCACACGTCTTCACAGCTTACTGATCTCATTGACGAGAGCTGTCGGGCTGACTCCTCGCAACTTCCATCTTTCGGTAATTAAAAACGAGCTTTTTTTTTTTTTTTTAGCAGTTTGAACTTCATTTTGCAGCGACTTGGAAATAGCACATGTGGCTGAAAGAATGTACGAGTCACCTGGGTGGCTTGCTTCAAGAGAAAGGTGTGAAAAGCGAGTGAAGGAGTTAATCACGTGCCCAGAGCGAAGGCTTGCAAGCTGTGGCATATGCGGCCCCGTGCATCCCATCCGTGCTGGAGGAAAGAGCTCGGCTTAAGGAAAGACTGCTAAAACGCAGAGCTCATGTCACCCCCTAATTGCAGTTGAAGCCCCCATTTAACAGGGGTAAAAGCCGAGGTAAAACAAAAAGACCCATAAAGGGATGCTAAAGCCGTCCAGATTGCCCACAAAGTACCACCCAGGGGAAAAGGGGCACTGGGGCCGAAAAGAAAAGCAAGGGTGCGAAGGAGACTTACTTTTTGCTGGGCTCTCTTTTTTTTTACCCTCTTAAATTTATTTTCTTACATTTTTAATTTTTAATTAGGGCACCAAGTAACATCGTTCCTCTCTGGCATCTTCACACATACTTAGCTTTGGTTGACCCTCTTCCGTCTTTCCCTACCCCTCTTCCCAGTACCTAACTTGTACCCCCCTCCACTTCTCTCCATTTTCATGTCACAGAACATTCCGTGCTTTTGTGCATTCTTTGCTCCTTTTTCTGACCCCCTCCCTCAAGGTCTCCTTTCTGGTCTCAGGACCTATACCCACATTCCGGTCCACATGAATGGCAATGGGGAACTGGTATCCACATGTGAGAGAGAATATGCAAGTTTTTTTTCATCCTGGGCTCTTTCTCATCATTCTTGGATGTTTTCTCTCATTCTTATATTCCTTTAATTACAAGAGTAAACGTGGAGATGACCAAGCACCGTTTGCCCTTCCAAACACTGTGACAGCTCGCAAAGACACAGGTTAATGCTGGCAAGACTATGCTCTGCGGTGGCTTCTTATCCAGGGTCCCATCCCCTAACATCCTTTGTTTCTACCTCCTCAAGCTTCCTTCCTCTCTGTTCCGCCAACTTCAGCCAGTCTCTTCTAACTTACACCCCATCAAAGGAAACTCCCAGGAAGCCTTCTGATTTATTGAGTATAAAGGAATGGCAATATTTTTGCTTTCTTACAGATACAGCAAAAGACAATGTCAAGCTGAACACTCCTTTTGAATCTTCATTGTGCCAACATAGGGAACAAGTTTCCCTCAACTAAACAATGGGCTGCAGGGCTGGGGATGTAGCTTAGCGGAGACTCCGTAAGCCCAGCCTGTTGCCACACGCCTTGCATTCTAGCGCTTTGAGGGGTGGGAGCAGGTGGATCGAAGCTTAAGTTCATCCTCAGCTACATAGCAAGTTTGATGACAGCCTTCAAGAGGTGAGAGTCTACCTTTAAAAAAAATAGAGTATTAAAGGGTGTTTGTATGCATTATGCACTACATAAAAGCAAAGCAACTATGCGGGCCTCAGGAGGGATGAGATCTTACACAGAAGTCAGCAAATGTAGGGGCCCAAGTGTACCAGTCAACCGTGATGCAGTTCTCACTGTTAGCAAAGTGCAATATCCAGCCACTCCTGCCCTGCTGGTGTCTGCCCTTGAACATGGGGATGTGTACAAAATGTTGACTCTGTATTTTCCAGGGAGTGGTGCAGCGATTTCATCCAGCAGTCCCTGGGCTGTTGAAAATGTGTTCCGCATGTTTCTCTGAAAACTTCCCATGAAGCTGCTCTCGGCTTAGACTGACTGTGCCCCTTTCTGTCTTCATGGTGCCCCATTTTTGATACTGCTGCGAACCCAAATTTTCTCCTTCTGTTCACTGACATGCGTTAGAACACCCAGACAAAAGATTACCTACTTGAGAATTAAATTTTTCACCTTTAGATGGTTCGTAAGGCCAAACTCATTAATCTTCTTCTATTTGCTGTTTGCTGCAGTATAATTATGTGGCACCAACCAGTGAAACTACTGGTTTAAGGCTCCAGTGTTAACTCTGAGGTTGCTCTTCCTGTTGGCATCCTTCTACAGAGGTGCTGCTATGGGAATGCTGGCCCCCACTCTGTCCCTTTAGCAACCAATGACTTTAAAGCAACCACTTCTGCATCCAACTGGGCAGGTTTTATAGTAGGACTAAGCACCATATTGTTTCGTAACATGGGGAATACTCAAAACCTTACTGAACTTTACACCTAAAAATCATTAAAATTGTAAATTCCGTGTTATGCATTTTGCACCACATTAAAAAAGATTAAGCATCTTGGATTTTTTTCCCCAAGATAGAAACACCTTTATTGCTTCTGCTGATTTTCAAGCAATAAATACAGGCTCTACAAAAGTCTAACAGGGGAAAGCAATATAGATGTAGATAAAAAAGCTTCTTACTCATCTTTTTCAGTTGGGATACTCACTGTGACCAGTTTGGCAGATAACTTTCGGGACTACTATTCTGCACAAACAGCAAAAGAATATTGTGCATGTCATGAAGACTTCAAAACAGCGAGTTGAGAAGATCTCACAGCTGCTATTCTCCACAAAGAGAAACAATTAATGTTTGAGATGAGGTCTCAGCAGTTACCCAGAGCTGGTCAGTACATGCTCTAAACATGTATAAATGTGTCATACTCTATCCCAATAATGTGTGCAATTATTATACGTCCAATGAAAAATAAAAATATTTTTAAAGTAGTGTATTTGTTGCAAGTGACAAAATCTAACTAAAATCACCTTGATTTTATTTTTTTGGTGGGTGTGGGTTGTTTGTTTCTTGTTGTTTCGGTTTTTATTTTATTGAGCTATACATTTTTTCCCCTCCCTGTCTCACCTCTCCCCTTTAACCCTCTCCCATGGTCCCCATGCTCCCAATTTACTCAGGAGATCTTGTTTTTTTCTACTTCCCATGTAGATTAGATCTATGTATGTCTCTCTTAGGATCCTCATTGTTGTCTAGGTTTTCTTGGATTGTGATTTTGGGGCTGGTTTTCCTTGCTTTATGTTTAAAAACCACTTACAAGTGAGTACATATGATAAGTGTCTTTCTGGGTCTGGGTTACCTCACTCAATATAGTGTTTCCTAGCTACACCCATTTGCCTGCAAATTTCAAGATGTCATTTTATTTCTGCTGTGTAGTTCTCCATTGTATAAATGTACTACATTTTACTTATCCATTCTTCAGTTGAGAGGCATTTAAGTTGTTTCCAGGTTTTGGCTATGACAAACAATGCTGCTATGAACATAGTTGAGAACACGTCCTTGTGGCACAATTGAACATCCTTTGGATATATACCCAAAAGTGGTATTACTGGGTCTTGAGGAAGGTTGTTTTCTAATTTTCTGAGAAATCGCCATACTGATATCCAAAGGGGCTGTACCGGTTTGCACTCCCACCAGCAATGCAAGAGTGTTCCCTTTTCCTCACAACCTCTCCAGCATAAGTTGTCATCAGTGTTTTTCATCTTGGCCATTCTTACAGATATAAGATGTAAAAATCTTAGAGATCAAGATTATCAAGAGTAATCACCTTGAACATAAATAAATCACATAACAAATAACTCTAGGTGTATATGCAACTAACTTCAGGCATCATAGAGCCATACAGACTCAAATGATATAAGCAGGGTTTGTTTCTATCCCTCACTTTGCCACAGTCGGAATTGCTATTGCCCAGGTTCAAGCCCAGCAACCAAAAGTAAAGAAACACTTCTTGCCTATTCTGTGAAGGGTGTGTGGAATGGGGTGGGGAGGAGAATGATGTGCCTTTGTCTTTATGTGTACATAAGGGGCCAAATGTCAATACCAGTGTCATCTACTGTCCCTCTCAGTCCTACTTTTTGAAAGAGGGTCTCTTTCTGAACATGGATTTCACCATTTTGTCTAAGGTGGCTGGCTGAAGAACACCTAGGAGCCTTCTGTCTCCACTCACTAGAGCTAGGATTACAGAAAAATGCTATGAGACCCACATCTTATATGGATGTTGGGCTCTGAAATCAGGTCCTTGTGCTTGTACACCAAGCACTTTACCCATTAAGTCATCTCTCCAGCTCCTCTTCCTTTCTATTCTTACATGTTTTATGATTCAAATGGACCAACTATAGTTCAAGGGGTGAGCCCCAAACTAATTAATATGGCTGGGGAAATGAAGTTTCTAAATGATCAGCCTTAAATCTCACATGCCTTGTGAAGAATGGGATTGAGGAGTGCTTCAGTCTGTCAACAGAAAGGTAGACAGATGGCTACAAGCAAAACCTCTAAGTTTCCCAGTTTCCTTGGTTCTTGCACCATTGGCATGAGCCATGTAATTTGGAGGCGGACTCCTTGCACAAAAAATATATATATTTTTAAGTAATATATGTTAGAGTAGAAGACAAATACACACACTCTTATTTCATTTGTAGGATCTCCTAAAACATTGTGGTTTTGCTTTTGCTATAAAATGCCATTATAATTAGAGAACAATTTTAAATTTGAATTATTCATATAAATCTTCCCATTAACATTTGTGTTGTTCATCGTTGGTGTAACTGTAAATAGAAAGGGTTTTATCTCAAGTGTGGAATCCAATAAACTTTGTGTTTCATATTCTTTTTTATTGATTTTTGCTAAGCTCTACATTTTTCTCTGCTCCCCTCCCTGCCTCTATCTGTGACTCATAACGGCTGTGATTTCAGTCTTAGCAGAACCATGGGGTCCAACTCAACTCTTCCTTTCCCTCTTGACACAAACAGCTACTACACTTCCTCCTCAACTTACTGATGACTCAGGAAAAACTTGAAGGAAAAGTGATTGTGTGTTGTCATGTTTTCTCGTTACTCTTGTGACATTTCAACATAAGATGCTGGCAAATACACAAAAATATGACAAGTTTGACAGAATATGGTAGAGTTTCTAGTTCATGTTTCGCATGTTTTGTTTGAAAGGACAGCATAGCCTCATAGGACTGCCCGTGAGTCAGTGTTCTCAGTTACAAATGAACCTCCCGAGCCTGTTCTCTCTGAGGCTCACTGAACAT
Organism: Microtus ochrogaster; assembly: GCF_000317375.1. Taxonomy (NCBI): domain Eukaryota; kingdom Metazoa; phylum Chordata; class Mammalia; order Rodentia; family Cricetidae; genus Microtus; species Microtus ochrogaster. The sequence goes on along the minus strand of NC_022022.1, from coordinate 36,870,706 downwards.
CATGTCTCAGGATCCATGAGAAATCTGTACTTAGGAGGCACAGAGAATAGCATGCACAAAGGTGGTAGTTCTATCCTTCCACATGCAATCCTTCCGCCAATACAAGCACATGTAGAAAACACAACCTCACGGCCAAGCTTGGTGATACAGGCCTGTCGTTCCAACTACTCAAGAAGCAGAAATAGGAGAAGCACAAATTCAAGGCCAATCTAAGCCACTTAGTGATATTTTGTCCCAAGATAATAAGTAAAAAGAACAATGGAGACAGATCTCAATAGCTAAGAAGAGTCCTGTGAAAAGACCTAGATGTTCTTAAGGAAAACTGAAGTCCAGAAATGGAGGTTCCATGAAACGAAGTGTTAGCAGTCACTGGGGAGAAAGTGAAATCTTTCCAAATACTTCTCCTATAATACAAATCTATTTCACATGTAAATCACATTTACTTTAAAAAGGTCTGTATAATCTTGCTGTATGATGGCACCATAATCTAAAAGACCTTGTGATGGTTGATATCAATGTCAATTTGATGAAAATTGACACCTTGAAAATGGCCTCTGGGCATGCCTGGTGATGTTATCTTGATTAAGTTAATAGGAAGACCCACTCACTGTGGGTGGCCTTATTTCATTGGCTGGAAGCCGAAATCACATACACAGGAGAGAGCAAATTGAGCCTAATCCTTCATGGCTCTCTGTGTCTTGACTGTGGATACCATTGACTGGCTTCACCAAGGCCCTGCCACCTGGACTTTCCCACTTTGACAAGCGAGCCAAAAGAAACCCTTCTCCCCTTAACTTGCTTTTGTCAGAGTATTTTTATCACAGAAACAGAATGAGTACTTAAGAGAGTCCCATATAAACAGCTAGATTACTTCCAAGTTTTCAGTAAGACTTTATGAATAAATAGTCTTAAATACTTATCATTCATCATGATCAGTTTCCAGAATTGTTGAGTTCACAAGCCATGCACTGGTTTTCATTGCCAGAGTCTTTGCAAATGGTATACCAGTTGGTACTGAAAGTTACATCTAAAACAACTTACCTCTTTATATTCAAATGGTTTTTTTTAATATTTGCTGATCTTAACAATAAAAATAGTATTATACATTTCTTGACTGTAGCTAAGGGTGACTATCTTCAGAGTTAAATGTCATTTTTAACATTTTTGAACTTTCAACTATTCTTCAAGACCCTGCCCCACACTCTGTGAGACTGGGAGGAAAAGGAGTAAATTGAAGAATCAAGACCTGGTGAGGTTATGAGTTCAAGGCCAGCCTGGACTACATAGCTAGGTCCAGGTCAGCCAGGTGATACATAGTGAGATTCTGGGTTTGTCTGCTTTGTTTTGTTAAGTTGATTGAAGTGACATGTTATTTCTTCCCACAGTGAATATGATGTCATCACATTTCTTACATACTTTCTGTATAAAGAAATCTTTTAAATACATCTTATCTTTAAATCTTCAAACTCTCTCATTGAATATTAAAAGGAATGGAGACTATAACCATCCCCATTTTGAAGAGGAAAAACTGAGGTTTGAAAGGTTAAATAGCCATCAGTGGCAGAACAATGGCTTATTTGGAAGTGTATCTGAAGCTAAAGTCAGTGTCCTTAAATTCTCTATAGTCTGCTCCTAAACTCAATCTTGAGGCTTTAGTTTTCATATTAATATGACAAATGGACCTACACCTGGTTGACTTTAACCATAAAATGATCCTTGGCCACGGAACAAGAATGTCTAATACCTAGCAACCTCTGAGGATGTGAGCCAAAAGGAAGAATGTTACCCAAACTCTATCTGTCTGGCCAGGAGCTGAAAGGCAACGAGAAAGCTGAGTGAGCATCACTCATCTTGAAGTCTCATAAAAGAAGGGAAATTGTATTTGCAAGTCCAATTTCTGAATGTTTGAGGCAGCCTCGCAGGAACACTGCAAGGAGGAGCTAAATGAGGATCCTGAGAAAAGATGTGGATAATATAGTGTGTGGGGCTGCCCACTGCAGGGTATGTAAATACTTTATACACTAATTCAATTACATTCCCAGGTTATTCAGGAAGGCTGATTTAAGCAACAGCCTGAACCAGTGTCCCATCCCCCATGCAGACATGCTGGAGGACAGAGTTAAAGAGAGCTAGGTCGACCTTAACTCTGGGTTTCTTGACTTTTATGGGTGTAAGTTGGAACTTTAATGTTTTATTAATGTCGAGGTTTTGGAGCTGGTATTCAAAATGTTTCAAGCAGAGATACGACGGGTCTCAAATACCTAAAATCTGTTCACATTGACAGGTAGTAAAAAAAAAATTTTTTTCACTATTTTACAGAAATTTCCAGCCACTCAAAGAACTCAGTGGGATTATTTTTGCATAAATTATTATATAAAGGATTATTAACCATGTAAAAGGTGAAATGTTTAACAGATGATAATTGATATATACTGGCACGGATAATGTATGTAATTATGAACTTTTTTAAAGCCCCTATTCCAGTGTATAACAAAACACATTCTTAAATTAATCATCTTCAGAGGAAGTGCAACGAGAACTATAAATAAGGAGATTTGCTCAGAGCATAAAGGAAGTGAGCTAATGCTTGGAAATGCCTCAAAACGTCAAGAGATCCTAGAGTGTTCGTCCTTTCTAGTCTTCACTTCTTGTGGTGATTTATGCAAGAGACCCCTTCCAAAACTTCAAGGCTCTGCTAGTACATATTATTTTCTGGAAAAAAATTTAAAGATAAGGCAAGGCTGCAATTTTCAACAATAAAAATGTTTTGGTTACACCGATTTGCTATTCCAGAAAGTCCGGCCTTAGGAAAACTAAGATGTGTGTAATATTTTTTGACAAGAAAGCAGTTGTGTAGAACATTAATTTCATATTTTCCACATCTGAATAAGTAGATTTATTTGGTGATTTATACTTTCCTTGAAAATGTTGTTTAGTGACAGATTTCCTTTTTGAAGGGTCGAGGATCCATGTGCTATAAAATTTTTAATCAGATTATTACCATTAATGAATGTTAACACATTTTCGCAGTGTTGCTCGTGTCTTTGCCACCACTTAGACGAGCTGCGCTGCCTCCTCTTCCCAGCTCATTTGCGATGCTCACAGGTTTTATTGGGGGGATTTTTTATTTTTCCGGAAATTGAGAATTTCGAGTTACATGTTTCCATATTCATAGATGTCTCGACTATGAAGGATAACGTGAAAAGAGATTCAAACTGGGCAGAAATACTGCTTATAAAACAGTCACTCAAGAATAATCATCTCAACTAAAGTAACTGTTTGTGCAAAGACAAAAGGGGCCAAATTCCATCCTTGGATGCGCACTCACAGCTCCATTAGCTTCAGAAGACAGCTGCGTGAGTGGAACCAAGGACAGCGTTTAGCTCAATTTGGTCTAATTTATACAGACCACTGCAGCCACGAGAGATAAAGGCAGATTATAAGACATTCTGCATGTCAGTACAGTAGCTTGCTTTGTGTTTTCCTAGTCCCCAGGGCTTCCTCCATCGGGCCAAATGTCTGTAAGTGTATCTGAGAAGTTTGAAAAGTGTATACAACAAATTGAGTTGAGTTGAGACTTGCTGAGGTTGGTGGCTCTGTCTCCAAGGAGGCCACTCCTTCTGCTCTGGGAGCCAAACTCTGGCAAATTCAATTTTCCAAAAGAATCAGCCTGAGTCATATGCAAACGAAATTAAGTGCCAAGACAAGAATAAAAGGACATTGATTTTAAAGTTTTTTAAGTACCAATCAAGAGATATTGAGTTAATATGTTTTAGGCCGTTTCAATTCTCTAATTTACAAGATACATTTCAACGAGAGGATTTCTATAGTAAGCTAAATTTAATTTCCTTCAGAAATGCTTCTACCTATATACATGGTGTCTACAAAGATTATTTACTCCAAAATGGAGCCATAAGTCACAGGACTGGCTTTGTCTAGGCCAGTGTTTATAATAATGGCACAAGTACATTAATTCTCCTGAAAAAACTGCTGTCTCAATGTATTATATATATTCTGACCCATCCTTATTGTACAGCATGTACTAATAGACAATCATGGGTTTACTGGCCTCTTCTTTTTTATTTCACTAGCATTTCATACCAAAGAAAGAAAAGGAAATTACAAAGACTTGGCAAACTGCTTTCTAAACCCATGTCAAACAACACCCTGCCAAATGCACTCTCCTTATTGCATCTGAAGGACGCCCAAGATGTTTGCTCTTGCAGCACACACCTGTTTGACATTTCTTACCTCCTCGGAACTTTACAAAGCATTTTGTCTTCTGTGCATGTCTCAGGGACCTGACTCAAGACTTCAAACGTGTAAAATTCCTATTGACATAAAAACTATTTGGTGCAATTACAAGATGGATCATGAAGAACATCACAGAACTTTGGGGGGGGGACCTTTGAAGCACAGAGAAAGAGAGAGATTTATGAGCAATTTGTCAGATTTTGCCAATAATGGGCTGATATTTTGTGAAAGTGTTTTACTGCTCCCTGGAGACAGAAAACATTTCAAATTCCATGATCTTGGCATACAGGTAGAAACATATTTGTATGGGTGTTTGTTTCTCTACGCATATATAAGGAGGATAGAACACATGTGTATGCATTGCACAGTTATACTATATGTCCAGACATAGCAAATTTAATCTATAGCAGTGATTCTACAAATGACTTAGTAAGCAAAAGAGCAGAATAGGGAAGGAGCAGGAGAACAATGATGGTGACAACAATGACGACAAGGAACAGTAACAACAAAATTGAACTTTCGGCCAAAATAAGGTACTTGAATGCCGTTTTAAATTGCCCATACTGAATGCAAACTTGTGCAACCACTCTGGAAAGCAGTGTGGCGGTTTCTCAGGAAATTCGGGATCAACCTACCCCTGGACCCAGCAATACCACTCTTGGGAATCTACCCAAAGAGGCCCTATCATACAACAAAAGTATATGCTCAACTATGTTCATAGCAGCATTGTTTGTAATAGCCAGAACCTGGAAACAACCTAGATGCCCTTCTATGGAAGAATGGATGAAGAAAGTATGGAATATATACATATTAGAGTACTACTCAGCAGTAAAAAAAAAAAAGGACTTCTTGAATTTTGCATGCAAATGGATGGAAATAAAAAACACTATCCTGAGTGAGGTAAGCCAGACCCAAAAAGAGGAACATGGGATGTACTCACTCATATTTGGTTTCTAGCCATAAATAAAGGACATTGAGCCTATAATTCGCGATCCTAGAGAAGCTAAATAAGAAGGAGAATCCAAAGACAAATATATAGGCATCCTCCTGAATATTAACCTTCATCAGGCGATGAAAGGAGACAGAGACAGAGACCCACATTGGAGCACCGGATTGAAATCTCAAGGTCCAAATCAGGAGCAGAAGGAGAGAGAGCACGAGCAAGGAACTCAGGACCGCGAGGGGTGCGCCCACACACTGAGTCAATGGGGATGTTCTATCGGGAACCTAGTAAGGCCAGCTGGCCTGGGTCTGAGAAAGCATGGGATAAAACCAGACTTGTTGAACATAGCAGACAATGAGGACTACTGAGAACTCAAGAACAATAGCAATGGGTTTTTGATCCTACTGCACGTACTGGCTTTGGGGGAGCCTAGGCAGTTTGGATGCTCACCTTACTAGACCTGGATGGAGGTGGGTGGTCCTTGGACTTCCCACAGGTCAGGGAACCCTGATTGCTCTTCGAGCTGATGAGGGAGGGGGACTTGATCGGGGGAGGGGGAGGGAAATGGGAGGCGGTAGCAGGAAGGAGGCAGAAATCTTTAATAAATAAATAAATTAAATAAAAAAATAATAAAACAAAAAATAAAAAAATAAATTGCCCATACTGTGTTTTGCTTTTTTATGGAAATAACAATGAATTCTACATGCCAATAATATTACAGGTAAGCTATATTACCTGTATATTATATTACCTATAATGGTGATGGTGTCATAAGGGAAGGGGATGTTAGGGAATACAGTGCAAGAAAACATGAAACTATATCGTTTCTTCCCCTAAGAAAAATAAGACCCATGGTGAAGAAGGACACTTAAAAAAAATCCCACATTAGCTCGGAATTGAGAGTAATAGAGGGCTATTTATTTAGGGATAGACTCACAGACCACAATCCTCTCCTGGAACAGGGAACAGCCACCAAATCCTGCGGCAGGAAAAGAGGCACCATTGGAGCCAAATGGTGCTTTCATTACCTTCTTTGCTCTAGGATTGACAAGACTGAGCAAGCTGGAAAAGTGTGCTTCAGTTTTAAGACTGCAGTTGGTCATATGAATCATGTGTAAGGAATTGTGAGATACATGCTCTGCTGATATTCTGTTTGCACTTTAGCAAATAAAGTTTGCCTGAAGATCAGAGTGTGGACTTAGCCACACTAGGTAGCCATAGAGCACAGGCAGTGGTGGTACACACCTTTAATCCCAGCACTCGGGATACAGAAACAGATGGATCTCTATGAGTTCAAAGCCACCATGAGCTACAAGAGATTTAAATAGTCTAAAAGAGAAACAGAGTCAAGGGTAGTGGCTCACACCTTTAATCCCAGCACTAGGGAGGTGAAGATGGGAAGTGATATGGTTGAGTGGAGAGAGGAATATAAGGAGGGAACAGGAGCTCAGGATTCAGTCTGAGGTTTCATAGAGATGGCATTTAGTTTGAAGATTCGATAGAGGTAAGAACTAGTGGCTAGCTCCTCTGCTTCTCTGAGCCTCTATCTGTGCTACACACACTTTACAAAATAGGAACCAAGGTCAATGCAGACTGTATACTTGGTGTTTTATACATCAGACACAGTTTAGAAGAACAAAATGTTAATCCAAAACCAAAGCAAAGAAGGCTGAAAGCCCAAGAAATTGGATTATCAAAGAGGAAACACTTGACCCTTCTGAGACATCAGTTTTGAGATGAGCATCATCCCCAAGGACCATTGATTCATGACTTGCTTCTGCTCCTTGCTAGGCTTGGACAGTCTCAGACCATAAGCAGAGAAGCAGAGGAAGGGCTCTCCTGTTGGTATAAGGACAGGTCTGCTAGCCATTTGACATTGACAGTTTGGTGAAAAATCCCAAAACTCGGAAGTAATGTCCCACAGGTCATTATGTAAAAGGTAACCTAGACCTCATTGGATCAATTACAAAGCACAAACTATGGAAGCCCAAAAGTTTTTTCCTTAAAGCTATGGTTTAAAAACATTTGTATCGTTTTACCATTTCTAAACTTGTGCATTAATGTTAATAATTAATACACTAGAACAGTTCGAACTTTTGGGAATTTGAGAATTGTATGGAACTGATGTTGTATATGAAACAGTCATAATCACTTCCATGTGCTTCATTACACAGTAGGTATGTGTACCAGTCAGCTTCCATATCTGTGACAATATACCTAGGAAAACCAACTTAAAGGACAAAAGGGTCATTTTAAGTCACAACTTAAGTTTCACATGACTATGGAGCTTCAGGCCGTAGTCATACAGCTCCCTTGTTTCCAGGCCAGGACTCAAGACTGAAGCAGCAGAGCTGATCTGCCTCCAAGTGCTTGCTCACCAGCTCTAGGGTAAGATGGAAACGGAGTCAAATCTTCACAAAGAAGCATGGCGGATTCTTTTCTTATACCTTTTCTCATGTTCATCAGAAAGAACTATGGTCACAGACTTAAAGTTGTCTATTGCCTTTTTTCCCAATACGCTAACACAGGAAGAGCTTTCTTGTCATGATAATATCTAGTGTTATAGATGTCCTTGTATCTATTTTCAGTTTTAAGAAGAAAAATATAGAAAGTAGAAAAATACTCCTAGTGAGTCTGAATGCACAAATAAAGCGGAATTGAAACTGGTAATAAGTGGCCTCTCAAATGCTGTTTCCGTTTGCTGGTGCTGTACCTAATGACTGACAATTTCCTCTTCTTTATTCTCAACAAGCTCAATGGTATTGGTGTCGTGTGCATTGCTGGAAAGAAAGACAAGTCAGGAATTTGCTTCATTTGATTGTCCAACTGATTTTACAAGATTGGTGATTTGTATTCACACCTAGGTATTCTTTGGGAACTCATCACAGGTCTCAGTTGGACCAACCAAGATGCTTCTGCAAGGGCAAAAAGCTTTTAACCATTTATTACATCACAGACACTCTGAAAATTCTGCAAAACAAACTGGAACTTTGGTGGGTACATTTTTAAAGTCTTCCTTGAAACATTCTCCTTGGGCTTCTTTTATTTTTTTCAATTTCTCTGTTTTCTTTCCTTATGCCAAATTTATTGAAAAAGGAAAACTCACTGTGCTTAATCTGAACATTTTGCCAAGCCTGTCTCCCTCTGTGGTCATAACATTTTTACTAAGTCAAGCTAGTCAAGACCCTTTTCCTTCGGAGTCACTCTGGGAGCTGTTCAGATTTCACAGCTGCTTTTCAGAAAAAGAAAACAGGTCTGGCAGGGAGATGGGGAGCAGCTGGGTAGCTTAGGTATACAAGAGTCAGGGTTTTATCCCAGCACTACTTATAGTACACACCTGCAATCCTGGCACTTGGTAGATAGAGGCAGGAAGAGCAAAAGTGAGTTCAAGGCCAGCCTGGATTATATGAAGTAATTTTAGAGAGTGAGGGAGACTGCAATGGGTCCAGGAGGCTCTCCGAGATAATGAGAAGAGTCCTTGTTTCCCATAGTAAGAGATAACACTGCTCATTTTCCACTGACGTGGGACCCTCTGTATGCTGTGAATACCATTGGCTAATAAAGAAACTACTTTGGACCTATAGCTAGGCAGAACTTAGCTAGGCAGGGAAAAATAAACTGAATGCTGGGAGAGAGAAGCCATGTAGCCCCACCAGAGCCAGATGGAACTTTCCCCAGTAAGCCACAGCCACAAGGCCATACACAGATTACCAGAATTGGTTAAATTAAGATGTAAGAGTTAGCCAATAAGAAGCTACAGCTAATGGGCCAAGCAGTATTTTAAATAATATAGTTTCTGTGTGATTATTTCAGGTGTGAGCTGCCAGGAGGCAAAGAAACAAACAAGCAGCCTCCTCCAACATCCCACTTTTCACCATTCACTCCTTGTCTGCAGAGCATAAAACAGCAAGCATTACTCTCTTCCCCAAGTCTGTGCACATAGAGCACTTGAGACCCTGTAGAGATATACTAAGTATTGATTGGCAAAATGTAAGTTTTATACTTATATCTAAATATAAAGTCTATCCGGAACTTTGGGTAATCCAAAGGGAATCCTGTGAGTCTCCATCCCTCAGAATAATAAAACTATTAAATTTAGTACGATTACAATAGTTCCCTCTGCTTTCTCATCCTTTACTAAAGCTAAAAGATTTCCCTATAAGTATTTCTGGTCACAAAATTATACATTTCACATCTAGTAAGTTCTTGGTTCAAATATCATAAAGGGCGAGGTTAGTTAAAAATGGTATTTCCCTAGTCAATACAATAGTTTTAGATAGAAGTATGGAGAAGAAACCAAGCTAAAGTTTCAGTAGTTGACAAATGATATATATAAGGCTAAAGGGATTAGACATCAATCACTAAAATTATGCCTGTAACTACTCGTCCATTTACAGCATGACTTTATAGTGATCTCTGGTTATTAAAGTCTAATTATTATATAATGTTTTCTAATTTAAAATAAGAATGTGATTGATAGAATTTCTCACATGTCCCTTGCAGGTTTCCAGACTCTAAGTGTGACATCACGACCATGAAAATGTTAGATTACATGACAAAGAGAACCACTGCAATTGAGGCTAGTCACCCAGTCCATCTTACAATGAGAGTGTCACCCTCTACTTCCTCAGTAGGCTTCATGTGATGAAAAGCTCTAAAAACCTGACAGCAGCGAGAAGAGGAAATCAGAGCCATCGGGAAGAAGCAAGGCCCTTCCCTTGTCATTGTTGGTTTGAAGATGGAGGAGGTCATGATGAGGAATTCAGGTGGGCATTCTCTGCCTTAGCAGCCCCCAGCTGATATCCAGCAAGAAAGGGGCCTGGAAGTTATAGCTTCCAGGAACTGAATTTGATCAACAATCAAATGAGCTTGAAAGTAGATTCCAAAAAATTCCCCTTAAGAGCCTACCTCAACTAACCCCTTGAGTGGGCATGCCGATACCATAAGCATAGAAACATATGGATCCTGCCTGAACCTTGAAGCCATATAATAGGTTTGTGTTGTTTTAGATCTCTGACTTCATGTGCTTTTTACAGACACAGCAGAAAGCTAAAGAGGTGAAACATTCATTATCACTTTTCACATTATAAATGCTGATAAAGGGTTTAAATATGAGATTAAAGTTTGGTTTTGCAATTGCTCTTTGGATAGCAAAGCCACAAAGCATTCTTGGTGGTCATTTACCTAGTGGCATGTTGGCAGGGTGGGAGTGGTGAGCTAACAGAGGTATGTGCCAAAAACTAACAACTAACATAATCCACAAAAGTTAGGCCATACACTCAGACAGCATTTATTATGTACCTGCTGCCACTCACTATGGTGAGCAATGGAGATAAAGATTAACCAAAAGCCTGGCCTAGGGGCACATACAAGTCCAGAACTTGAGGGACAAGGATCAGAGTTCAAGGGCATCCTCTGAGCTGTGTAGTGAGCTCGAAGCCAGCGTGGGTTACAGGAGACCCAGTCTCAAAACAAAATTTCAGAATGGTTCACATCTCTTTCCATGACCTAATTCGTGCTTAGTTGACCCACCTAGGCCTAATTCTTACAAGACAGGCAGTGAACTCGCGGCTGCAATCAGTGATTTCTTGAAGTCATCTGAACTTGCATGTTCACTCACCTTTCAGTATGATGTACTTCCTCCCTGAGCTCAAGCCAACCTAAAGATAAAGTTCAAAGGTCCAGTTCAAAGGCTGTGATAGTTTGCCAATTCTAAAGCAAGTCTGAAGGCTGAGAGAAAGGGCCAGAGAGGAAAGGCAAGAGTTCAAAGGTTGGGACAGTTACCTGAAGAGGAATTGCAGTGGGAGGTTACCAGGGACAGGAAAGTGGAAGGCCACACTGAGAACTCAGCTAAAAGTGATTTGTTTTCCCTGATCTTATCTGCACACATACAGAAGATATTCTGCCTATATATCCTCCTACTGCCATAAAAGAAAACTGAGGAGTGCGTGTGGTGGACCATGCCTTTAACCCCAGCATTTGAGAGGCAGACACAGGGGGATCTCTGTGAGTTCCAGGCCAGCCCGGTCTACATACAGAGTTTCAGATCAGCCAGAGCGGCATAGTGAGACCCTGTTTGGTTTTTGTTGTTGTTGTTTTTGTTTTTGATTTTGGTTTTTTTGAGGCAGGGTCTCTGTGTAACAGCCCTGGTTGTCCTGAAACTCACTTTGTAGCCCAGGTTGGCCTTGAACTCACAAAGATCCACCTGCCTCTGCCTCCTGAGTGGTGGGATTAAAGGCATGAATCACCACCCGGTGAGACCCTGTTTTTAAAAGAGGAAAGGAAAGGGAAGGGAAGGGAAGGGAAGGGAAGGGAAGGGAAGGGAAGGGAAGGGAAGGGAAGGAAAGGAAAGGAAAGGAAAGGAAAG
>NC_022022.1:36848178-36859042 GCF_000317375.1 Microtus ochrogaster | reverse complement strand
GAAGGAAAGGAAAGGAAAGGAAAGGAAAGGAAAGGAAAGGAAAGGAAAGGAAAGGAAAGGAAAGGAAAGGGAAGGGAAGGGAAGGGAAGGGAAGAGAGGGAGTAAAGAAGGAAGGAAATGAATTCAAAATAAATGAAAACAATTGAGTTTTTCTTCATTGTTGCATTATTCTTACAAATATCTGTGGTTGAGTTGGAAAGTCAAGTATTTTTATAAATCACAACCACATGTGTTTTATGCTTGTGCATTTGCTTTTACCTTTTCACATGAAAAAAATTACAGGTGGGTGGAGGGGATGGGGGGGGAACCATCCGCCAACAGGGTTTTGCAGATCACAAGGCCCCATGCAATTAAGGTGCCATTGTTAATTTTCAAATTGTCATAATCCATTTGAGAATTTAAGACAATTCGAAAAACAATTATGACTGGATGAAAAGTGAATTGGGCAATCAACTGAGATGAAATTTAGCCTTGAGAAACAAAACATTGGGAGGGGGAAGCCTTGAATATGGTTAGGAATTAAAGGCTTACTGAAATGACTGATTGTTCGGGGATGGTCTTCAAAGGCCAAGGCTACTTGACAAGAAGGTGGTAGGGGTCTGTTTTACACTGTGTGATTTTGCCGTTCTGCTAAGTACAGCAGATTTAATTCTTTTAATTTTTAAGTTGCACAGTAAAAGCGTTGAAGGCGACGCAGATGCACATAGATATGGCTGTGTGGTGTTTACCTAAGACTATCATTCAGAAGCAAATAAACAAATGGGTCCCCACAGACATTACCGAACAGCTTGCTGCAAAACGGAATTTCAGTTGTTTATTCTGATTCTCAGAAAGAAGATTAATTTGTGATGCATCTAAATGAATTATTTCTTCCTAAATCAGCAAGTTCAAATAATCACATCCTATCTTTTTTTATTTTGAATTCAAAATAAATGTACTTAGCAAGATCATCAAATAGCATCAAAAGACCCTATCATAAACCATGAACAGCTAAACATGTGTGTCAAGTAGTATTTTTTAATTCTTACCCTCCCCCACCAAAAAAAATGTTGTTCCCTGAAATCTGGCATTCCACACAAACAGAAGAGGCAAATATTATTACATGGTGGCTCAGGTTCTTTTAAATTCTTAAGTCTTTATTCCCCTCCAAGCCATTTTACCTCTCTCAATCATCCTCTGTGCCTTTTGTAAAACATCAGACAGGATTCATCTCCAGCCTAGTGCTTTCCTTGATAAATCACACCCCATCATGGCCGTCCTTGGGCTCGGAATTCTCTCTGAATGCATCCGTTCATTCACTCACTCATTCATGGATCATTTTGCACTTTCTATGAGACCTCCTCCACAGCATCAAGTTCCATGTTCTCAGTGCAATCCAAGTGCATCTATTCTATGCCTCCCTAGGATACTAAGGCGATGCTAGGCACCATAAAGTTTATAGAAAGGAGTAGAGGTAATTATTGGTTTCTTTCAAAAAGATTGAAAGTGGCTGACTATCAAAACAAACTACAGTATAACATAGTCATCCAAAATAAAAGGAGGAAAAAAAACTTGCAATAAATGAGAAGGAAATTATATCAAAGCCTTCCATTGAGTTTTTCTGTGCTCAAAAGGGGGAAGCAGAATGAATTGTGATCCAATAATAGAGAAATTCCTTTACTGTCCTATTACTATCCCATTTCAATTCAAAGTGGGGCAAGGATAGCAAAAACGTGTTATGGCTGGGACCACCCACGACACAACCTCAGAACTCTTCTCCAGAAAGCATCAGAGCAAACAGCTATTAACTCATCAGAACAATATTCAAACTATTCCATATATAAACAATGTGCTCTTTCCTCAAGTGTGCCATTAAAGGATAGTATTTAGAATAGTTAGATACTGTACTGGATTAGGATTTATGACCTCACCAACCATGGATAATTGGCTAGGTTTACAGCACCAAGCTGAATTCCTTTATACTGAGTTGGTCTTAAGTCCAACATGATGATTGGTTGATTATTCCAAAGATAGAAGTACCACTATTGCACCTTGGAGATATCTTGGTATTCTGGTCATTGCTGTTCATAGACTTTACAACTAAGTAGGAGGACTATGTATTGTTTTTTCCAGTAGCAACTTGTACAGCACCTTCAGGCACTGTGAGAGCTAGTCTGCAGGGGTGAAGCTTACATTTTGGTTCCAGAGAGATTTCTCCAAGTCCTTATTTGAAGCTTGTGGTGTCTTCATAATAGGAACTTATCTACAAGTTTTAGAAGGCAACCAAAGGCAATAGTAACAGTCTATATTATTTGGGGGATGCTCTTTAACTCCCCTGACCAATAACTTGAAGGGATATTTTAAATGCCTGGCACTGATGATTTTGTTAGACAGTCTATGGCTCTTTGGGAGAGCATTGTTACCCCAAGTAGAATCATCTCATTTAAACTGTGACTTTGTGAGTGTGTGTGTGTGTGTGTGTGTGTGTGTGTGTGTGTACAAGATATCTTCTGGAAGTTAGTGTCTTCTATACATCATAAAGATTTCATGCACCCATGAAATCCCAACAATATGGTTGCCTATACAAGACAATCATAATCAAACATAATAATGATAATATCAGCTCAATACTAATATAGATTAGTATAACCTAAGGCCCACCCTTAAATCAAGAACTGTTGTGGGAGGTCCTTCTGCTCCTCCAGCCAATAGCCGCTTTTTTAAAGGGAGAGAGACCACGCCCCAATGGGCTGGAATCTCAGTGGTGACTTATGCCTTCGCCTTCAAAGAACTACAAGAAATTAATGGCTACCAAGACAGGAAGATTCTGTCTTTTCTAGAAATAAGTCCCCTGACAGGCTAACTCTAAGCAGTCTTTCCTAAATACATATACATATAAACACCTCCAAATGAACTTGGCATGTTGTATTTATATATAATAATTAAGAAGATGAGTTCACTAATTTGAGAGGGAGTGGAATGGGGACACAGAAAGAGTTGGAAGGGGAAACAGAATGGTTAAAATTACATAAATACAACACTCATATATCAAAATCTCAAAATTTTTTAATAAAATAACTAAAAATGCAAAAAGGAATTTGTTATTTAAAAAGAGTAATGATGGACACTTTTAAAATTGTAGAACACTTTAGACTCAAACCAAGTAGTGTCAATTAATCTTTCCTTCATTCTTTTAATCCTGAATAGAAGTTGTACATGGTAGCCTACATATTTAGTCCCAACACTCAGGAGAAAAAAGTGGGTGGATCTCTGTGAATTCAAGACCAGACTAGTTTACATAACAAGTTCTAGACAAACTAGGGTGATATCTGTCTCAAAAACAAATTGAAATATTCAAAATTAATTGAAAACTGGCTACTGACCTTCAGGTTCTATATAAACATAATATCCTGGATGATGCTAATATGAGTGTTGAGCACAACCAACATGGGGAATGCCCATACAAATCTTTGATTAACTTACAATACAATATGCATTCAGAAAAGAAAAACCTTGGTAATGAAAAATATGTCTGACATGGGAAGAAAAAAAGTAAAGCCTAAAGGATGAATCTTGTTGAATGAGTGAACTATGACCTTGAATAAGTTACTTATTGGAAGAATTTGATGATAACAATAACTAAACATTGAGTCTGTAATCTTGTTTTAATGGCTTCTTCATCTAAGATACCTGGATTTCATATTAGACCTACCATTCTTCTGTTTTCAGATTTTACTGTTTTAAAAATTCAAAAGCCACGGCTTCACTAGCCAGCCAGCAGGCAAGTTTCTTGCAGGTAGACTGCTCCAATGCCCCCCTCCACAAGTCGCTAGGACCCTGTAAGGCCCATTCTGCCCCCAAATCCACCAATCCCCTGTGACCTTAGAGGAACTCTGAAGCACATGCTGCAACTATATAGAGCAAACCAAGAGAGCAGGCTAAGAGAGATCTCAGCACACAGCCAGTAACTACACAGAGTAGACTAAGGGCAACTCCCTTAGACACAGACAGTAGCTGCAAGGGTTGGATAAAGAGGAAAAGACACTGCGGCATCAATTGGAGGAAGAGGTTGGTAGGCACCAGTGTAAAAATTCATTCAACAACCTAAAAAGCAGCATGGTAATGCAAGAATCCAGTGGTCATACAACAGGAAGATTTGATCATTCTAACCCGGAAGAAGCAGACCATTAAAGAGGAAATAAAAAATTCTCTTAAAGAATAGGAGGAAAAGACAAGCAAAAAACTTGAAGAAATGAATAAATATCTTAAATAAACTCAAGAAAATTAAGAAAAAGCAATCAAACAGGTGAAGGAAACAGTTCAAGACCTGAAAACTGAAATAAAGGCAATAAAGAAAACACAAACCAAGGGAATTCTGGGAAAAGGAAATGATGTGCGAGTCCCCTCTCTGTGTGCTGTAATTACCACTAATGAATAAAAAAACTGCTTTGGATCTATACTAAGGCAGAACTTAGGTAGCCAGGGAAGCTAGGCTGAATGCTGGGAGAAAGAAGGGCAGAGGCAGAGAGAAGGGATGGAGCTGCCTGAGAGAGATGCTGGGAACTTTAGCCAGTAAACCACTGTCATGTAGTGATACACAGATTAATAGAAATGGGTTAAATTAATATGTAGGGGATTAGCCAATAAGAAGCTAGAGCTAATGGGCCAAGCAAGTGATTTAAATAATACAATTTCTTTGTGATTATTTTGTGGCTAAGTGGTCTGGAACCTTCCCTCCAACATGGAAAATCTGAGTAAATGAAAAGGAATTACCAATATAAGCATAACCAACAGAATAAAAGAGAGGGAAGAGAGAATCTCAACTGCTGAAGATACTATAGAGGAAATAGATTCATCAGTCAAAGAAAATAATAAATCCAACAAATTTTTAACACAAGAAATACAGGAAATCTGGGACACTATGAAAAGACCAAACCTAAGAATAATAGGGATAGAAGAAGGAGAAGAACTCAAACTCAAAGGCACAGAAAATATATTCAACAAAATCATAAGAAAAGAACTTTTCCAACCTAAAGAAGGATATGCCTATGAAGGTACAAGAAACTTACAGAAAATCAAATAGATTGGACCCAAAAAAAAAAGTCCCCTTGCCATATAATAGTCAAAACACAAAATATACAGAATAAAGAAAGAAGGAGAGAAGAGGAGGGAGGAAGAGAACTAAAGGGAACAAGATAATCTAGATGGAGGAAGGACAGAAAACAAAGAAAGAGATACCTTGATTAAGGAAGGCATTGTGGGACTAACAAGAATCCTAGGACTAGAGAAATTTCCAGGAACCCAGAAGGATGACCCCAGCTAAGACCCTAAGCAATAGTGGAGATGGTGCTTAAATTGACCTTGCCCTGTAGTCAGATTGATGACTACCTCAAGTGTCATCACAGAACCTACATTCAGCAACTGATGGAAGCAGATGCAAAGAACTACAAAGGAGCACTGGGCTGAGACCCCAAAGTCCAGTAGAAGAGTGGGATGAGAGAGAATAGGAGAAAAGAGGTCAAGACCATGGTGGGGATACTCACTGAAATGGCTTACCTGAGCTAATGGAAACCTTCCAACTCCAGCCTGACAGTGAGCAAACCAACATAGGACCAAATTAGACCCTCTGGATGTGGGTCATAGTTGTATGGCTGGGGAAGACTGTCTGGCCACTGGCAGTGAGACCAGGATTTATCCCCACTGTTTATTCTGGTTTTTTGGAACCCATTCTCTCTGGAGGAATACCTTGCTCAGTCTAGATATAGTGGGGAGGGCCTCGGTCCTGCCTCAAAGCAATGTGCTGGACTTTGTTAACTCCCCATGGGAAGCCCTACCCTCTCTGAAGAGTGGATTTGGGGGAAGGTGAAGGAAGCAAGAGGAGGGGAGGAAGTGGGGAAAGGATTTGGAAAATAAAATGAGAAAAGATTGCGATTTTAAAATAAATTTTTAAAAAATTGATAGCCATGAAAATCAGTTTGGTGGAATTTGGGGGGGAGGGGTAGTTTTATTTTGTTTTCTTAGTTTTGTTGTTGTATTGGGTTTTTGGTTTTTTGAGAACTTAAAGTTGGATAGGGAGGGAGGGAGAATGGATCTGGAAGAACTTGGGAGAGGACAACAATATGACCAAAAATATATTTAAATTTAAAAACTGTTTTAAATAATAAAAAAACATTTAAAAATCCATAACCATGAACTCAATTTATTAGTATTTGTTAATATGCTGTATTAACTATCAGCACAGAAGGTCAAGGGTACTTTCCTTGATGTTCAACTTTGCCTGCTCCTTGATATCTGGTCTTGTGTTATTGAAGAAGTAAGTTTGAGTTGAAGGAGCTCCAAAGCCATTTTAATCGCACCGCCAATCCACCTATCACATTTATTTGTGAAATCACCCTTTTAGCTTTCATCAAGGCAGGGAGCTCATTCTCATTTGCCTCCTGTTGCTGGTGGTGAGAGGATGCAATATGCAAGAGTCTATATGCGGAGGAACCCTCCAAATCAGCAAGTACTCAAAATTGTGTGCAAAATATGAATAAAATATTGATTTCATTAAAAATGTTAAGGACTACTTAATTCAAAAACATTTTATATGTTTGCATATTTATTTTGAGATTTGCATATTTGTTTGCATATAACTTGTAAAGATGAATGTTAATTATACTTTAAAATCATTTATAAATTGTAACTAAGAATGTTGTATGAATTTTTAAAACTGACAAATTCTCAAGTACCACTAATTATAAAGTGTCATGTAAAGTACACTGGAGCAGACCTCATATTGAAAAAATATTGAGATCCTGACAAATAGGAAAGCAGAATTATAAAGTGTGCTTGCTGATTAAACGATACCTCGGGCGAGTGAAGGTTAAGTATCATTCATGCTTTCTCGATGCATCGGTCGATCCTCCTAGAATCAGGATGATTTTGCTCCTAGCCTGACAGATACCTTGCCTGGCTCCTCCTCATTAGCACATATTCAAACGTACATTCTGGGAGTTATTTCATATTTTATTCACTTGTACATCCTCTGGACATGATGGAACTAGAAATCGTAGGAAGCCGTAAGTTGCTCTATGAGTTTTTCCTATCCCTTGAGATGAGCTGAGATTTGGCCCTGCACTGTCTGTAAGATGATCTGGAGTAATTTCAGGCATTTCCACAAGGTCAGAATCTGAACTGGTTTTCGAAAAGAACCATTGAGAAGAATGAAACATCCAGGTAATTACCCTGACATGTGGACCTAACACTCTGTCTATTAAATTAGACATGAAACTGAACTACTTAAAACTACAGCAGGTCTTGCCTTATGGATTGCTATATAACTTTCTATAGTTTTGATAAAATATCTA
Source organism: Microtus ochrogaster (assembly GCF_000317375.1). Classification (NCBI taxonomy): domain Eukaryota; kingdom Metazoa; phylum Chordata; class Mammalia; order Rodentia; family Cricetidae; genus Microtus; species Microtus ochrogaster. The sequence goes on along the minus strand of NC_022022.1, from coordinate 36,851,714 downwards.
CTTCTTGTAAGCACAGATATACCACAGGAAGGAATCACGGCCTGGGTGTCATTTTTCTTCTAAATTAGTAATTACTGTAAGCCAATTTTAAATTTTCGTAAAGAGCTGTCATTAATTCCACCATCTAATGTCTCCCGGACAGGGAAACACCTTGCTACCACTTCCTCTTTCTCTACCAGCCCCATGTCCCTTGTATCTGTTAGTTTAGGGTTGACTTGCAGATGTCTTACTACAGGAAATAATTAATGCTAAGTTATTCCAGGTTGTTATATTATCAGTGTCCTCTCTGAATCCATACTAACATAATTAGAGACAAAGTCAGCAGCAAAAACCAAGTAACCCTTAAGGTTCCATGCCAAATATCACCGGCTCTGCTGGCAGAACAGAACTCAAATCTTGAAAACAACTGATATTAAAAGACAAAAGTAAACAAATTAGATTTGTAACTTTGCTTTTTTCCTCTGGGTATTAATCAACCTTTATAAAGTACACAGTGACCTCTTCAAATCTGCCTTAATCGGAATTTAGGGTTCTGAAAGGCAAATGGAAAAAACTGTCTCCCTCTGGTGGGGAATATAACAAGTTTTTCTTTTCCTTTCTCTTTTTCTGTTTCTTTTTTTTCTCCCCTCCTGTTTTGGTTTATTTTTTTTCCTGCAGTCAATATTAACTAAGTTTCATGATGGCATAAAAAGAGTATTTTCAAATGGCCAGATTTGCATCATCTTTTCAACAGATTTTATTATCATTTAAATGTAGCCAGTACTCAGAAAATCCAGATTCAAATGCCAATCTCTACTTCTTCCATCTTTTACCCCTGGATTAGAAAGAAAGAAAGAAAGAAAGAAAGAAAGAAAGAAAGAAAGAAAGAAAGAAAGAAAGAAAGAAAGAAAGAAAGAGAAAATGCTAAAAGAAGGAAAACTTGGATCCAAATCAAGGAGATGGCTTTGTATGTTCAAGAAACATCCAGTGGCTAGATGGCTGTAGTCGAAAACTTCACTTTAGAATTTATAGTTTTGAATTTACACTTCTAAATAAGCAATTTCAGAGTAGGAAAATTCTAGAAGAAGTCCCATCTCCTTCCATCCACCCACACCATTTCCCAAGGCTACCCAGGGCTCTCTCCCTTCACCCACCCTGAAACAATGGAAACGTGTTACATTATCATCTGACAGCTTGCTTGTGTGGCCAACCCTCCAGTCAAGACTGGGAGCTGTTCAGCAGATGCCCTGTGTGTTTGGGTGTCTTTGAGTCACCATTGTGTGCCCTGGTGTCTGGAGAATCCACCCCAACCTGGAGTGAGCAAAGGTTTGAGTATAAAACCATGAACACAGCATACCCAGTCCCTGCCTTCGAGAAACCACAATCTGTGAGACTGATCCAAAGCACATTCTGCTAAAGCACAATCTGGAAACAGCAGAATAAATAGAAGCAACTGGACACAAAATTATACAGTCCATGCTAGAGTTGGGATAGATTACAATTTCTCTTTATAAAGAATTGTTCCTGAAAGTTTGCTGCAATTAGTCTCATTTTGAAAAAATTTTCTCAAACCCAGGGCTTTGCAGATACTAGAAACAAACTCAATCTCTTAGCTCCATTCCAAGGCTTTTAAGTGTTTTCTTAAATTTTATTATGTTTATTTAAGACATATTTTTATAATAATGCAAATTAACATATATCATAAAAAATCTAATCAGATTTATTTTTCTATGGAAAGAATAGCTCAAATCTATTCATTTAGCATGAATCCCACCAAACAGAGCAATTCTATTACCTACACCCCTGACATGATACATTCACTCTCTATACTTCTTTATTCTCCTTGTTTATGCATCCTCTGAGCTACATCTGCCAACTTCCTGCTATGTTGGTTCAGGGTTTTTGTCAACTCTACACAAGCTAGGGTCATCTGGGAAGACGTAACCACAGCTGAGAAAATACCTCCATCAGATGGGCAAGTCTATGAGGCATTTTCTTAATTAATGATTGATGTCAGGGGGCCCAACCCACTGTGGGTGGTACTTCTTTTGAGCAGGTAGTCTTGGGATGTATAAAAACATCAAGGTGAGCAAGCTATGGAGAGACAACCAAAAAGTGTTATTCCTCCATGGTCTCCTTCAGTTCCTGTAGCACGAATAATAAAAACCCAGAGACAGAAACTGGGGTTCAACCTCAAAACCAGAAAAGAACAGCAGCCAAGCCACTAGAAAAGTCTTAACTTCTACCAAGGGTGACCTCAAAACTAAGCAGGCTAAGCATACTGAGCCTCTCTCTCCTCCCATTTTATATTCCCTCTAGTGCTGGATTTAAGGGCATATGACTCCCTAGTACTGGGATTAAAGCAACTACCACATGGGTTTATTTCTACATTGATCTTATGTAGCCAGGGTGGCCTTGCTGCACAGAGATCCTTTTGACTCTGTCTCTCAAATCCTGGTATTAGAGGTGTGTGTCACCATTGCCTGACCTCTAAGTGGCTTTAGCTTAGCCACTGGTCTTCAGACAAGATTTATTTATCAAACAATATACTACTACAAGTTCCTGCCTCTAGGTTTCTCTCTTAGCTTCTCTGATGATGAACTATAACCTGTAAGCCAAAAAAAAAAAAAAGAATCCATTTCCATCCATTTTCCTGCAAATTTCAAGATGTCATTATTTTTTCTGCTGTGTAGTACTTCATTGTGTAAATGTAGAAAACACCGTATTGAGTGAGGTAACCTAGACCAAGAAAGACATGTGCTCACTAGTAAGTGGTTTTTAAACATAAGGCAAAGAAAAGCAGCCCACAAATCACAATCCCAGAAAACCTAGACAACAATGAGGACTCTAAGAGAGCTATACATGGATCTAATCTTCATGGGAAGTAGAAAAAGACAAGATCTCCTGAGAAAATTGGGATCATGGGGACCATGGGAGAGGGTTGAAGGGGAGGAAAGAGGAAGAGAGGGGATCGGAAAATGTATAGCTCAATAAAATCAATTTTAAAAAAAAATCCATTTCCTCCGTAAGTTGCTTTTGGTCAGAGGATTTTACCAGAGACAGAGAAACTAGCTAGCTAATCCACCTACTGGCGCTGACTCCTGCACACTGCCGTTTTGTTTTCTGTCTCTACACATTTCCATTTATTAGATTCTGTATAATAATATATGAAGGATGTGGTGTTGCTCAGTGGTAAAGGGCTTACCTAACATGCATAAACCCAAATTTAATCCCAGCACTATAAAAAGAACAGCTTCCAGCTGGGCAGTGGTGGCCCACTCAGGAGGCAGACACAGACAGGTGGATCTCTATGAGTTTGAGGCCAACTTGATCTACAAGAGTGAGTTCCAGGACAGGATCCAAAGCTGCTGGGAGCCGATTTGAATAGCTGCCATTACAAGAAGGCATTTGGCCCCAGCCTCGCTTGATAGATAACTCCATATTAGGATTGCAGTTCTTCCACCGGAAAACAGGGTGAGTTGTTGTGATCTAGCTGCCCACACTTTCCCTGACCGGCAGGGGAACATCCTGGTCTGTAATTGACAGGGATGTTCCCC
>NC_022022.1:36835794-36847957 GCF_000317375.1 Microtus ochrogaster | reverse complement strand
GAAAGAAAGAAAGAAAGAAAGAAAGAAAGAAAGAAAGAAAGAAAGAAAGAAAGAGGGAGGGAGGGAGGGAGGGAGGGAGGGAGGGAGGATGGAAGAAAGGAAGAAGGAAGAGAAAATAATAAAAGAACAGTTTCCACTTATGAGTTCAGGGAATGGTTTCCTTTCTGTATCTGGTTTTTATCACTTGATATATACTCTCAAGATTCTTCCACACTGGGGCAAATGGAAAGCTATTTTTTAATACTGCATAATATCCCACTATGATTCTCTATCTACTGATGGACACAGATTGCTTGTTACATGTTTTGAATACTATGAGTAGTGTTCCAATGAATATAGAGTGCAGTTGTCCTTCTGAGATGGCCATCTAATTTCCTTTTGGTGTCTGTACAAAAGAGATATTTCTGGGTCACCTTGGAATCCTACTTCCAATTTCTTTGGAAGACTCAATACTGCTTTTCTTTCTTCTACATATTCTTTTTTATTGTTTTATAAAGCATTTTATGTAACGAGTACTTATATGCCTTTCTTTAAATTTTATTTTTTTGCAGTTTAAGATTTATTGTCATAATTTTTTTTATTTTTACTTAAAAATTTCCACCTCCTCCCATCCCCTTCCTCCTCCCTCTCCAGTCCAAAGAGCAGTCAGGGTTCCCTGCCCTGTGGGAAGTACAAGGTCCTCCCCCCTCCATCCAGGTCTAGGAAGGTGAGCATCCAAACAGACTAGGCTCCCCAAAGCCAGTACGTGAAGTAGGATCAAAACCCAGGGCCACTGTCCTTGGCTTCTCAGTCAGCCTTCCTTGTCCGACACGTTCAGAGAGTCCGGTTTGATCATATGCTCCATCAGTCCCAGTCCAACTTGCTTTGGTGAGCTCCCATTAGATCAGCCCCACCGTCTCAGTGGGTGCGTGCACCCCTTGCTGTCCTGACTTCCTTTCTCATGTTCTCCCTCCTTCTGCTCCTCATTTGGACCTTGGGAGCTCAGTCCAGTGCTCCAGTGTGGGTCTCTGTCTCTAGCTTCATCCATCGCCAGATGAAGGTTCTATGGTGATATGCAAGATATTCATCAGTATGGCTATAGAATATTCAGTCTAAGTCAGAAAGTATCCCAGTACTGAGGGAGGAAGTGAACATAAGTCTCCATCCCTAACCTAGAAGCTATCACCAATTGATAATGCTCACAAAGAAAATAATAGTTTTCTATGATGGAATCCCACTGAGTATACACACCACATTTTAGAGCAGGTCCAATGCTCAGGTGTAGATGGCTAAGACAAATCTAACTCAATGATAGTTTGATGTTTTGTTTTAGTTTTGGTTTTTTCTTTTCTTTTCTTTTTTTTTTTTGTCTCATAATGCTTTGTATGGGCATTTTGTTTTGTTTTGTTTAACCCCACAGGTCTTTTGCTTATAGATTATGGTTTCTGATTTTGTGTCTTTATGAGATTTCTGTATTTTTACATTTGTGTGTTTGTGTGTCTGTGCCTGTGTGTCCGTGTATGTGTGTGTGTGTGTGTGTGTGTGTGTGTGTGTGTGTGTATCTGTGTATGTTTTTTGTGCTCTTTTCTTTGGCTCTTTTTTTTTGTTTTATTTTGCCTTTTGGTTTTAGTTTTTTATCCCACTCAGGTTTGTACTTATTTTATCTTGTTTCATTTTTTAAGATGATTGTTTTCTGATGAGAGAGAGCAAGAAAGAGTGTAGGTTTGAGTTGGTGAAGATGATCTGGAAGAAACTTGGGAAGGGAAATAATAATCAGAAAATATTACATTTAAAAATCTATTTTCAAATGCAAAAAATAGAAAGAGCCAAATCAGTATTTACTGAGAAAAAATGTTATATTAAGTGGGGTAAAGCGAATGCAATAATGAGACTGTTGTAAAGGTGTAGACAACATCAAGAAGATTTGATAAGGGAAAGTGGAGCCCCTTAGAGCTAGCAAACTGAGACACCATTACCTACACCTAAGGATAAATGGAGAGAGTAATACAGCAGTTATCATAACCCAAAGAAAAAATCATAACTGAGGGATAGACTCTCCTTTGAAGATTCATAGGAGGGAGAAAGTGGAGTCATGAAATTCAAAGAGAACCTCAGAAAGTTCCAGATGAAAGGGAGGTTGGAGGTCATTACAATCCAACCTGCCCATTTTAGCATTGTAGTCCCAAATGTCAAGTGACTGTTACGACATCAAATAGGGTGCTACGACACCAAATGGGGCTTTAGGAAGCAAATAGCCACAAATGACCTGCAATCCTCTCTTGCAGACAAAAAAACTGCGTTGATCTCATGTTCTTCATGTCCTCTAGTATTCTGGAAAGTTTCCCATTGATTAAATTGAAACAACCAGAAGGCAGAGGGCAATGGAACCTCTGATTCTACCTTCAAAAGTCAGTTTCCTGGAGCAGGTCATAAGGGGCTCAGGAGGAACCAATCGACATCTTTATGGAGAGTCTTTTAGTCACCTGATAGTAGAAAGGGGGGGCATTGGACTTAAACTCAAAATATGAAGGCCACAGCAAGGAGAGATGATGAAGCATAAAAACCTCTGGTGTTGGACATCCAGCACTAACAAGACTTTTGATGTACGAGTCACCTCACACTTTGGGCAACATCAGTGGAATGAGCAAATAGAACTATCATGCTCTCTGTTCTCCCTTTCATCTTGAACCATCTGAGATTCTCTTTGAATTTCAGGATTCCACTTCCTCTTATTGTCCCTCCCATGATGCTTCAACAGCCTGAGTGCATGCTGAGTGCTTATCAATTAAGGTCTGCCTAGATTTTCCGGGAATTGACAGTCCCACAAGTAAAGAAGAAAAGAAATTTTCTCGTGTTGGGTGGAAGCAGCCAACATTGATCATACTCAAAGAGTTCAGAGCAAAATCTCTGCTCTATCTATAGAAGTATACTAAGAGATCATACTACATACGAAGCCAATACTTCTTCAAAGTAAACGGCTTAATTAAACTTAATCTGAACACATTATTTACTCCCTGTCTTAGTTTCGCTTGCTGTTATATGATAAAGCAGCCTAACAAAAGCAACTTAAAGGAGAAAGGATTTATTTGACTCAGAATTTCAGAATGTTGCAGCCTATCATTTTGAGGAAGTCAAAGTGGCAGCCACGTGAAGCAGCAGTCACATGACAAGCCACACTCAAAAGCAGAGAGCAATAACTGCATGCATGCTATGCTCAGCTTGCTTTCTCTACTATCATACAAATCAAGACCCCCTTCCCGCCTAAGGGAATGGTACTACCCACAGTAGGTGAACCTCGCCCCTTCAATTATTATCAAAATAATACCCAACACACGTCCACAGACCAACCCAATCTGTGTAATCCCCATTAAGACTCCCTTTACTGTGACTCTAGATTGTCTCACACTGGCAACACTAACAATCACACTCTCTTAGAATATTTCAGTGGTGTGATATTTTTTATTTTCAATCAAAACACTCTGCAAACCACATTTTAAAATGAGGAAAGGAAATGACACAGGTCATCTTTTTCCTTACAACTAAAACATCAGAGTTTGTTGTGACAGCCGCCAGTGAAGTGAACAAAATTAAATTACAGTTCCTGTCTCAACTGACTTGTTGAGTGGGAACAAGTTCAAATGCCAGTAAAGAGACTGATCTACAGACTATTCTACTGAAAAAGAAAAAACAATTTTATTTATGTATTGACTGAAAGACAAGCAGTAAACCATTTTCTTTATTTTCATGGAAACTGTTCTACGCATAGGAATCTACACGCTGGACCAGAATGCAGTGACAAGAGGGATTGACATTCGCCAGACTCAAGTTTATTCATTCAGTCACTACTGACTCACTAAGTGCCGGACATTAGTGTTTGTATGTTGAATGGCAAAGAACCAGCAGCAGTCCATATGGAACTGGTAATGTGTTGGGAAGTGTTACCACTGCCAGATGTCATTTACTCTCTACTAATATTTTTGGAATTCTTACTTTTGTCCTTTTATTTTAATTTACTTAATTATTTAATATGTTCTCAAATAATTTTAAACAGATCTACAATACATACTGATCATTTCTGGTGACTTTTTAAAAATGGCCCCCCAAAGGGAGTGGCACTGTTAGGAGATATGGCCCTTGTTGGAGTTAGTGTGTTCTTGTTGGAGGAAGTGTGTCACTATGGAGGCAAGCTTTGAGGTCCCGTATATGCTCAAATACACCCAGTGCCTCAGTCCACTTCCTATTGACTCCTGATCAAGATGTAGCCACTCTGCATGTCACCATGTCCCACCATGATGATATTGGACTCAACCTCTGAAAATGTAAGCCACCACAATTAAATGCTTTTCTTTTATAAGAGTTGTCATGGTCATAACATCTCTTTAATTAAGATAGAAGTTGGTACCAGGAACTGGGGTATTGCTGTGAAAGGCCTGACCATGCTTTTGTTTGAGAGAATTTGGACTTTGGGAGTTTGGGTTAGGAAACCAGTAGAATGCTTTAAGTGATGCTTAATGGGTCATACCAGTAGGAACATGGAAGACAATGATCCTAAGAGTGATTTGAATTGGGGGGAGGGGCGGCTCAAGATGTTTCAGAGAAGAATTTTACTATGTAGCATAGAGACCAGTCTTGTGATATTTTGGTGAAGAATGTGGCTTCTTTTACCCTTATCCAAAAAGTTTGCCCAAATCTAAAGTGAAGAGATTTTTATTAGTTCCCTTGAAAGAGAAAAATCCCAAAAGAGCTAGTATAGACTCTGTTGTATGGTTAGTAGTGTTAACTCTGATGAAGATATATAATGAAGAAGAACAAGCTGAGCAAGGAAGAATGTTTGAGGAGAAAATGAGCACGAGGAAATGGAATAGAGTGAAGTCCCATGTCCAAAGCTATAAGCATATTAAGAAATGAAATAAAGGCAATGGTGACCTCAGGAAAGATCCTACCCAGCTAAATTTCCAACTTGTGAAAAGGAATTATAGAAAAGTTTAAAGCCAGGTATGGTGGTGCACACCTTCAATTCCAGCACTCAGCAGGCAGAGGATGGTGGGTTGATCTCTGAGTTTGAGGCCAGACCTGCTCTACAAAACGAGTTCAAGGACAGCCAAGCTTAGGTGGCGAAGGTAAATGGAGAGCTGGTGAAGATACACTTATACAAGGAAGCCATGTTCCAGCCCCATCAAGCATCAGAACTTGGCAACTTTGGTTGGCCACATGGTTCTGGAGTTAAGAGTAGAAAAAAGGGGCTATGGAATATGCCTCAACACCTAAAGAAAGCTGCTGAGGCCATGCATGTGTCAGGGGCATCTCTGAATGGAGGCCTAGAGAGGCCACTGTGTGGAGCCGTGAAGTTTAAAGTCTGAATTGCCTAGGAGACAATGTTGACGGCACCAGATCCATGGAAAGCTGCTAACAGGAGTGGAACCAGCCCAAGAGAAAGAACATTGCAGTCAACAAAACTGAAAGGAGTTGGAATTCTGAAGAACATTTTGTTATAAGACACGAACATGCAAAGTTTATAATTTGCTCATCTTGTTTTTAGTCTTGCTTTGGTCTGTAACGTCCTCACCATGCTCCTTCTCTATGTTTTATAATAGTAACATATATCCTCTTCTAATATGTGTTGGAAGTATATGATCTGCTTTTTTATCTTGATAACAAGGTGATTGTAGTTAAGGGATTTCCATGAGTATCAGAAGAGACTTTGGACTTTCAAACAAGTTTGAGACTGTTATAGACTATGGGGACTTTTTGAAGTTGAATTAAATGCATTTTGCATTATGGTATTATTACAAGCTTATTGGGGCCAGGGAGTGTTTCCCAGATACACACATCTGTAATCTCAGCCTTTGGAAAGTAGAGGAAGAAGGATCAGGAGTTCAAGTTCATCCTTGGTCAATCCAGCCATGAGACTCTACAGTTTTTTTAAGTCATTTTCTAGATTTAATCTGACCACTGAAATCATTAACTCACAGGGAGAGGAAAGACAGGAATAGGAGGGAGGCACGAGGTGCCAGTTGTCAATATGACTGGCATACATATGTGAAATGATAAAAAACAGTCATAATGATTATACATTGTTTAAAACACATTCAGACTTGTTGCTGTATATGCTGGTCTCCATCAAGGCTAGCTTCCAGTCTCAAAAATCTTGCAGAGATTTTATTTGATAACATTTCTTAGATGTTCTAGTTATGGCTTCTTCATACTCACACAATGTTCTGATTCAAAGTCAACTACATGGAACAGGAGGAAGGCTGGTCTTTGAGGAAACACCATCTTTCTGTTACTTAAGAACAACCTGATTTTGCTCTTAACCAGACTTGACCCAACTCTCAAACAGACCTCTTGGAGGTTTCCCTCAGAGATCTCTCTGGTAAGTACATTCCACCAGGTCCACCCCAGTAATATAACATGTACCCAGTCCACCCCAGTAATATAACATGTACCCATAATATAATATGTACTCAGAATTTTCCAAGTCCCAAAGAAGACAAGTTTAACCTGATTTTAGGATATTCCATAGTAGCAGACAAGACAGTGGATAACAAACATCAACGAGACACATAACCAGTCTACAGAGAGAAAAGCAAAAAAGTGGAATTAATTCTGAAGCAGGCGTTCCCAGAGAGTGGACCTAATGTGGGTCTAACGAGTAAGTGGGCAGTTGACACTCAGTGAGGAGAGAACAAGGGCCATCTAGGCTGGAAAAAAGTGAGACTAGAGAGACCTGGAAAATACAAGAAGTCCAAGGATAGTGGGGGATTTTTGTTTTTGTTTTGTTTTGTTTTTTGTTTCTTTTGGGGGGGAGTTGTTTTGTTTTGTTTTGTTTTTAGTTTGGTATTGTCGCTGTGTGTACAAACAGGCAAGCATGTTGGAGAAATTAGCATCGCCAAAGAGCAGGGAGAGAAGGAATAAATAAATGCAAAATTAAGACTGAACCCAGGCAAAAATTGACCTTTTTCCTTCAAGCCCTGTGTCTCTTCTCGTTCTTCTCATGTGGTCTCTAACAGTGCTAGTTTTTAGTCCCAGCGATGCACAGAGGCTGAGATTGCAGATGCTCTGGTTGTCTCTAGTCTTCTGACTCAGGCACAGCACTCAAGGCTCATCGCGGCTGCTTTGCTAGCCCTTACTGCTTCAGCTCCTCTTTAGTTTTGTCATCTCGCCTGCTTTCGTGGTTTCACAGTTGATCTCCATTGTCAATTTGATTTAATTTTAAAACATCAAGGAGACATACATCTGAACGTGTCTGTAAGGACATTCCCAGGAAGTCTTAACTGAGGAAGACCCACCAAATGTGAGCCAAATCCTCCCATAGCTGGAGTCCTGGACTGAAAAAAAAAAAGGAAGACTGAGAAAGCCAGCAGGACTTTCTCTCTTTGCTTCCTGGCTGAAGACACAATGTGACCTCATGCTCCTGCCTTCCCCACCATATATACTGTATTCCCTGAAACCTTAAGCCAAGAAACACCTTTCTTTCTTTAGGTGCCTCTGCGGGCATTTTATCACAGCAGGGAGAAAACAACTAAGACAATTGGGTTGTCTTACTCTCCCATGGGAAAGAGCTGTGTGAGAGCGTAGAAATGACAAAGGATTGTAAGCACATGGAGATGTTCATGACCTACGTTGAACACCCCCATCCCATTTATGCCACATAAAAAAAATTCTCTTAACTTCTCCTGGTCTGTGTTTATAAAATGTCAATGACGATATCTATAATTAAATGAATTAAGTAAAGTCTATGAAGTTACCATACTGCATACATTTTTAAATGCATTTGTTCCCCCAAACCCTTCAGAATTTAATGGTCTTCGCCATGTCTTCTCGACCATTGATGCTCACTGTAGACTGTGCCCAGAAATCACACTGCTGCCCTGAATTCCATACTTCCTCAGATCACACTGCCTTAAGTACTTTGGACAGGTTTGTAGTCTACATTAAATTCACTCCCCAAATCATTTGTGCATTAACTTCAATGCTTAACACTGCTAAAAGCTAGTAGAAAGTGTGTTCACCATGGGTCCTGCTCCAAAGAGTTCAAGGCCCTTGGTGATTCATCTCTGTGGATGGACTTTTAAGGAAATTATCCAACAGTGTAGTGAATGAGGTCATTAAACCTGAGTGATACAAGAATGTATTTTTTACAGCCAAGTAATTCCTTCATGGGAATGCTTTGTAATGCTATTAGGGCTTTGGAGAAAAACTAGCCCTTACCAGAAGACAGTATCCAGGGAGACAAGGTCTCATTCTAGACTCACAGAATCGTGTTTGATCGCAGTGGATTGGCCCTTTAAATATGGCATAGATTAATAGATTTCAGAGTGGATCAGAGGTATGACAGCACTCATGTTTGCACACTTCTGTGTAACCTCAGCAGTTAGGGAATAAAACAGTCACTGGATGATCCAAGAGATTATTCAAGTTTTCAACATGCAAGCTAGAAGCTTAGAGGAAAGATGTGCCCTGACAGATGATCACTTGGGCCACAGTAACAGCACCACACAAGGACAGAGTGTCCTGACTCCACAGAAAGAGCAAAGCTAAGTGAGTCAGTCACAAACATAATGACCCGAGGGTGGAGAACCACAGGAACAGATAAGTCTCTAGTAAGCAGCCTTAGATAATCAAGACAGTAACTGTCTCAGCAGACTGAATTGAAGTGGCTCAGGAGAAAGTCGCTCATTAAATCCCAGTCTCCCAACCTTTCCTTTCCAGGGTCTTGACCCATTCTTTTTTTCCTTTTTGTTGGTTTTGTTTTGTTTGGGTTAAAGGTTTTTTTGTTTTGCGTGGTACTGGGGATCAAAACTAGGGGTCTCACCAATTTTCTCTTTTATGTCTATAAAGGGGTAAAAAGCATCAATTGCTCACAAGGTCTAGGCAATGCTGTTAATAGCCTCCTGTTAAAGGTGATAGGAAGGATATGCCCAGGTTCACTCACAAGTAAGTAGTGAAGATAGATTATGAACTCAGAGCTGTCTAATGCTCTTAGATTGTGTGAGTTTAATGTACCACCCCTTAACAGGTAAACCACATGCTATAAGTTTGTAAGATTTTATTCAAGTTTAATTTATTAAGTGCTCTTGAATACAAAAACTTTTATACTCAAGGAGACAAATTTTTAATGCTGAGGTTTCAGCTGAAGTCCAGTTTACAACTGGGAGTGTAAGTGGTACCCTGAGCCGCAGACCCCAATTTGGCTGATCTCCAGTTAGACCCCAGATGTGACTAATGGGGCCAAGCCATGGGGCTCGGTGTAGGAGGAGGTTTAGAACTCACAGTTGTATGGTTGAGGGAAAATGATAAGGTCAGATAAAAACCGTTTCCAACCTAACCCCAGGAAATGGAAAAGGGACGGGCTGCCCTTCAGAATAGGAATAAGAACTGGATGTACTGGAGCTGAGCTCCATCCTTCCTAAACGCCTCCTAGGACTTTACTATTCATGAGCAGAAGTGCTGCCCAGGTTATTTCCCAGTTTAAGAAAAAGGAATACAATTGACCGCATCTTTCTCACTGTTTTAATGTTGAGCTATTATAATCTCACATTCCAGTGGCCTTCTAACTGCACGGTTATAGTCTCCTTATACTTACTCTGAAATTGTTTTTCCATTGTTATCTTACATTATAGTCGCATCGTAATGTCATGTTTAAGGGTTCCCCATACACTTGTAATGAAATCGTTTTGCAGTTCAGAATGGCATCATATTGGCACTTTAAGCAGGGTATCCATCACCCCGTATTGATAGTTTTCACAACAAAACACCCTATTTTAGTGACTGTGAAAGTAAATGGCTGTTGCCGGTGATCTGTTCTTCCATTTCAAACTTAAATGGTCTCATCTGTTTTATTTTACCTTGCAATTTTCACACCCACTGTGGTATGGGCCAAGCTGATACTGGTTGCTTTTAAATGAGGACAGTCACTGCACTAGCTCATAAATGTTTATATGACAGCCACTCATCTGTTCTCGGTTAGTCCTTGTGCAATAGATCACCAACATACTTTGGCCACTCCATTTGTAAGACGAGTATGGAGAAGTCTTACGCTACCTGTAATCTAGAGTGAGACTATTTGTAAATGTTTTCAAACCGAATCAAAGAAATATATAAAAGTGATGTGGGCACCTGCAAACTTTTCATAATACAACAGCTCAGAACTCCATCTCCAGACAGGCACACGTGGGAAAAGTAAATGACTTTCTACAGACAAAAACTTTAAAACATGTTCTACATGCAGGAAATCTGAGAATATGTGCTGTATCATCATCATTGTCATGAATCAGACATTCTTAGCTAACGTTTTTAAATGTACCACCATCGCTCCTTTGTGGTTAAACTTTGTAAGTTTAACAATTTGGTTCCTGTCTCCACTTCGAAGATTAAATGCTACTCAACCCAAGCAGAATCCAGACTCTTGGAAGAGAGCCAGGGCAAAGTGAATCTCCTGACAATAGGCTTCACTTTGAGAGCTTTCTATTCTCTGCTGCTTAAAAGAGCTGTGGCTGCCTTGCGAGTCCCCCACAGTTGTTTGGACAGTTCCTCGTAGGTCAAGCTAGAAGGTGGGGGAGCTAAGAGAGAATCCAAGAGCTCTATTTATACACAAAAACATTTCTGCTAGGGTATCAAGCCTGAAACTATATGGCCTGCCCCTAGAGCTGAAGGTACAGTTTCCCATAAGCTTTTACTGTCTAGAAAATGACCTCTTCATCTTTTGAAGATGAAGATCTAGATGCTGACTATGCCACAGGCTGCACATCAGTGGACTCCAAGTATCAGAGGCCACAAAGCCAGTTGTTTATGTGTTTGCGCTTAACTGCATTTTCTGTCGGGAAATTTCTTTTCTTAGGTGACCCAAAATGCTCCAAGAACAAAAAGTGAACCCCTTAAAACTGAATTTGCTTTAGTTAAAAACCAAATGTAAGTTCTTGGTAATAGACTATAGCATGAGCTGTAAAAGCAAACTAAACATGAGGTAGGGTTTAGAACACCACCACAGTGTCCAATCCCAGTGACACTATCTTGCTGTGAGACTTTCATGACAATTCTCATTTCAAAATTACCTTTGGAATAAGCCCAAAGAGGAAAATGTAATATGCACATACACATAAGTAAAAGAAAAACTCAAGAGACTTAAGATAGAAGCTTAATTATAAGCAGCTGAACACTGGATGAAAAAAAGAAGAAAAAAGAACGTACAACCTACACGTTCCTGGTTTGTGAGTGTTTCCTCTCTGTGACTCTGACATCGCTTCTACTTTCAATCATCAGTTCCTCTCCTGCTGCTGGGGTAACAGGTAGCTACCAACCTGTAGCATTCACAGAGGCTCAACCCTGTTTATGCTACTCACAGAAGGCACATTCCTGCCTCCTTCCTGAAAAAATGACACCAAATTGATTTTTTTTCTCTCTCTCTCTCCACCTCCCCATACCCACCCCACCTACAGGGATGTCCAAGACCACACAGAGACTAAAAGATTTTTATTTTTTTCTTTAATACTCGCTTCCTTCTGGAACTAATGTGGGATTTCCCTCTGTATGCTGCGATTACCATTAATGAATAAAGAAATTGCTTTGGACCTATAGCAGGGTAGAACTTAGGTAGGCAGGGAAAACTAGACTAAATGCTGGGAGAAAGAAGGGTGGAGTCAGAGAGAAGTCATGTAGCTCCATCGGAGACAGACTCTGGAATTTTATCCTACCGGCCACACAGACTAATAAAAATGGTTTAAATTAATATGTAAGAGTTTGCTGTGAACACCCCCCAAAAATTACTTCACTTAACTGCTGACTGAGATGAACCTAGCACACAGCATACACCATGAAAGACCTGATTAATAGTGTCTCTAATCAGCAGGAAATAGTCTAGAGAACTACACCCATATTCCCAGTTACTGTTTATAAATGTTTGTTTACATTAAAAGGGGGATATGTTATAGAGATTTGCATTGGTATGGGTCTTGGTTTATTGATACAAATTTAAGGTCAGTTTTGTTATATTGTGTATGTGTATATTTCTGCCCACCTGGAGAGTTCCAAGCCAATGTAAATCCATCTCAAAGAAAAAAAAAGTGGACAGAACATTAGGGAAGCTAAGGTTGTCCTCTGAACTCTATATGCATGTACACATCCATGAGTGTACATTCACACACACACACACACACAGAGAGAGAGAGAGAGAGAGAGAGAGAGA
>NC_022022.1:36806256-36835694 GCF_000317375.1 Microtus ochrogaster | reverse complement strand
GAGAGAGAGGGAGAGAGAGAGGAGAGAGAGAGAGAGAGAGAGAGAGAGAGAGAGAGAGAGGATATCTTGTGAGTATCATAAGCTGTTTATCCAAAATTGCATCCATCATCTTGGCTGAATCTGTGCCTTCTCCTGTCCTCTGGTATCAGTGCAATGGCCTATGGCACCCAAACTAAAAATGGGGACCATCTCTCATCTGTCTCTCTGTCCACATCAACAGCATTTCCCATATCAACAAAATTCTGCTGTCATAGTGTTCATCCTATCCCTACCACATATCCCTTTGGGTAGTACTGCTCTCCAACACTGCATGGGTCACTTCGAGCTTTTTCTTGAGTATGACAGTCACACAGAGATATAGAAGTAGTTGTCACCAAGATGAAAGTGTATGTGTGTATTTGTGTGTGTGTTTGTGTACATATTCTGGTTCTTTACAGATGGGGATCATCTAACTAGCAGAAAATTTCAATTACTCATAAATTTGCTTTGTAATGTTTACAAGTAAATTTCAGGGTAACAGTGACCTTTTATTAAGCCGCTACTATGTGACAAATACTTTTAATTCTTATAAGAGCATAGGAAGACAGTCACCATTCATACTTAACTGAGACTCAGTAAAGATAGGCAGTTAGTGTGCTCAAGGAAACACATATGTCTAATAAACAGCAAAATAGTGTTAACTCAAAACTGGCTTTCAAGGGTAGAGCTATTCCCTTCATTCCTTGCTAGAGCTAGACTATGCTTCTCCAGCCACATGTCTCTAGTTCTTTAGATTGCTCCATAATAATTGCTACATTTTGGCTGTTCTGATTCTGCAGCCATATCTTTGTTCAATACAGGAATCAAGTTGTATCTTGACATAAGAAGACCCAGTATTGCCATGAGTAGCACAAATGAGAACTACCTTTCCCGATTTCTGTCTATATCATGTTTAGTCAAAAGCTGATCAAAGCTCAGAACTGACAGGATGATGTCCTCATTAGTCCAGCTCATTTCTCATCGAGAAGATATCTTCAGTATAGGAATAGCCCAGTGGCATCTTTTTCTCTAGAATGTAGCTGTATATTAAACATACAAATATGCTGACATCCAAGTAATTTTAGAGCAAGAAAGACGAGTGTGGAGTTTTAACTTCTGTGGACCAGTAAAGAGAATGAGCTGTCCATATTTTAACAAATGGATATAAAATAGAAATGTGTATTTGAATGGGGTAGCAAAACTGTTTTTATAGGGGAACACAGATTGGCCTTTCTTTTTTTATGTGGAGCTTGCAAAATCAAACACTAAAGACCGTGAGCAACTCCACCCCCCAGATTAACCCAGTTCAAATACCCCTGAAAGAGTGCTGAGCTAAAAGGAGTCCTTCCTGAGGCCTGGGTACCATGCAATTAAGCACTAAATTCCATTCCAGTACCTTTAAGCTTCTTTTCAAATGGCAGACACATGTGTCCTCTTCTGTTAAAGGAAAGGCCTATAACACTTCTTTGAAAACAGCAAGGGTATGAGAGAGAGTCAAAATTGGGAATTCCTTTCAGAATGCTCAATGGAAAGCGGTCTCTATTTAACTTGGGCCATCCCTGCCATCCTCCAAATTGCCACCTGGGAATAACAGCTTTGCACATTAAATAAGTGCAAATCATTAGAAGAGACACAAGGTACTATTATTCTGGCGTGCTCTGATTTGAAAAGAGTAAATCAATTTAAAGCATTTTTGTTTAAAATCAGTTCTTTAAGGCTGTGTGCTCATAGTGGTTGCCAACTTTCAACCCAAAGTGAATGTTAAGGTCTACGTTATTAACCCTTGAGAAATGAGCCCCATCGTGGAAACAATGACCGACCTGGGGACTACCAGGTGCAGGGGCTGAAGCTGACAGTCAGTCAAGTAAGAGTAATGCAGGGTTTCTTCATATGCAAATCACACAATAATATGTGTTTGCCTTAAAGGGCAATGTCAGATTTTTGTAAAAGTGCTTATAGATACAAATACCTTTTAAAGAGACCAAATTCATTTATACTGAACTCTCTATGGTTGACACACCATGATAAATCACCTCATTACACATGAAGCCACAAATGTGGGCTTTGAGGTTGGGTGTGAGGATATGAAAGGAATGACGAAGATTCTACTGTGCTTTGCCCTAATCCTCAATAAAATATAATAAAAATCTGTAGACAATGCCTAGTGTTGCCTCTAATATTAGGACCTCACACCTGCATGTATCTAAATGCACTTTGCTTCTTAAACTAAAACTATTGCAATAAATTTTTCACAGCAAATGTCTATGTATTTAACAGCTATAAGCCTTTCTCTGAACATGCTGCAGATTTGATGAAATATAAATTGGTGCATTTATATCCAAAGAAGCATCACAAAGTGGCCTATATGGTGTTGAGGGAATTCTAAGTTAGATAAAATTCTCATTATAAATCGTGTGTGTGTGTGTGTGTGTGTGTGTGTGTGTGTGTGTTCACACAGCTGTACACTTAAGATTTGTTCACTTTATACTATATAAGTCATTTTGCAGTTTGGCCCAGCGTTACCAAGCAAAGCAAAATGAAAGCTCTCTAAGGCCCTCAAGTCATTTTATAAATGACAGCCTGTGTCCTAGGCACGGGTCCAGTAAAAACTTTTAAGTACTGCTTCCCAGATTGGAAACTCGTGTCCTGTCCCCCCGCCCTTGCCTGTTGCATTCACTATTCTTCATGTGTAAAAATGTCAAGGCAGAGTTCTTCCTGGTGGGAATTTACTATTTAAATCCGGAAACGTTCAAGCTAAAACGAGAGTTCCAAAAAAGATTGTAGTGTCTTTATAGAGAAGTAAAATGAGCTGTCCAGACAGCTGGCAGGGGGAAAAAAAAGGACAGAAAGAAAAGGGGAAAAAAAGTGAAATGTTCAGAAGTATATATGGAGTGGGAGATCAAAGAGGCCTGGTTTTCCTATGCTCAGAAGTCCCCCCAGCCTGCTTGATCCTCAGTTCATCCTCCTCGCCATTATTCATAATCTTGTAACCTGTACTCCTCACATCCAGCTCACCCCTTCTCACCTGCTCAATCACCAGGATCCAGACAAAAGAGGCAAAGGAGGCCCAGCTGTGCTGTCTGCCAGAGACAATGGTGTGGCTACAACACTCAGCCTCCTGTTGCAGGATCAAATTGTCTCTTTGATTTTCAATTTATTTTCCACTTAGAAACTTTTCTGATTCCTAGTGAAGCAAGCGCAAAGCATCTTCCACGTGTGTATTTATGCAGTGCACAGAGACCTCAGAGTACGGCATATGTGGTTTCAGAAGCACATGTCATTTCTTATTGAATTCATCCAGCCTGACAGAGTTGGTGAAGATGAATGCAACAATAGTAATATTTTATTTAGGTCCACCGGCACTTCGCATGATGTACATTTAAAAGATGCAATATATATTATGAATGTGAGTGGGCGGATACACAGACAAGCATTTCACTCCAAGGGGCACTGGCAGAATGATGAATTTCATGTATTAAATCTCTAAGAACCAAAAACACCGAGTTAAGACATCTGTACAGAATTAGGTGTCAAATGAAATGTCACAATCAGGTAAAGCGCCCATTTATGAGAATCATAGGATTACTTTTTTAGAAGTAGGAAAAAAAATTACTTTGCAAGTTATCCAGAAACAGAGGCTCATTGACAAACATCCACGCTGAGTTTTCAAAAGATTAAATGACTCATAGGGTCAGCGAGCTACATGGATACAAAACCAGGACTAACCTTTCTTCCTCAACTACAGCATTCTTTCTACCACGTCATGAGCAGAAATCGCTTCTGGAGCCATGGAAGTTCCCACAGGTTTCCTTGCTATGTGCCCATTATATCTTTTGTGATACCTGCTCACAGCTTTTCAATTTTAACCTTGTTTCGTCAGTCTCTTACCTTCTTAAAGACTAGTACTAAGAATAAACCATTCTTGAAGTTATGGTCCCATGGGCCACATGGGGACAAGGACAGCTAATGTGGCCCAACCCGAAATTGTGAACTTAAAATATGTGAGCCTTGTGTATAATCTGGTTGTGTATACTGACTCCTCCATAAAGAGAGGATGAAATGAAGACAGAGAGAAAAGACACCCAGAAGGAGACATGGAGAATATGGAGGAGAGAAAAGTAATAAAAAAAAAAATGAGGTACAGGTCTAAACAAAGAATTCTTAACAGAAGAATCTCACATGGTCTAAAGACATTTAAGGAATTGCTTAATAACCATAGTCATCAGGGAAATGCAAATCAAAATGACTCAGATACCATCTTACACCTGTCGGAATGGCTAACATCAAAAACACTGATGACAGCCTATGTTGAAGAGGATATAAAATAAGGGGCACACTCCTCCACTGTTGGTGGGTATACAAACTTGTACAGCCACTTTGGAAATCACTATGGTGGTTTTCTCAGAAAATTAGGACTCAGTCTACCTCAAGATCCAGTGATACCACTCTTGGGCATATACCTAAAGGATGCTCAATTATACCACAATGATATTTGTTCAACTATATCCATAGCAAGCAGCATTATTTGTAATAGCCAGAACTTGGAAACAACCTAGATGCCCCTCAGCATAAGAATGGAAAAAAAAAATGTGGTACATTTACCCAATGGAGTGTTACTCAGCTGTAAGAAAAAAAAAAGATAATCATGAAATTTGCAGGCAAATGGATGAATCTAGAAAAAAATCATTCTGAGTGGTGTAACCCGGACTCAGAAAGACAAATACTGTATGTATTCACTCATAAGTGGATACTAGATGCAAAGCAAAAGATAACCAGACTGGACTGCAATCCACTGCCCCAGAGAAGTTAGGTAACAAGGAGGACCCTAAGAGGGACACATGGATTGCCCTGGGAAGAGGAAATAGATGAAATCTTCTGGACAAACTGGAGGGGGGCGCTAAAGGGGAGAGTATAGGGGCTGAAAATATGAGGGAACAGGATGGTCAAGTTGCAGGAGGGAGAGGGTGGAAGAGCAAGGAAAGAGATATCTTGATAGAGGTAAACTTTGCGGGCCTAAGGAGAAACCTGATGTAGGGAAATTCACAAGGATGACCACAACTAAGACTTTAGCAATAGTGGAGAGGGTGCCTCAACTTGCCTTCCCCTGTAATCAGATTGGTGACTGCCCTAATTGTCATCCTAGAACATTCATCTAGTAACTGATGGAAACAGATGCAGAGATCCACATACAAACACCAGGTAAAGTTATGGAAGTCTAGCTGGAGAGAGGAAGGAGAGATTATATGAGCAAGGGTGGGTCAAGATCATGATAGAAAAACCCACAAAGACAGGTGAAGCCCATTCCATATGGTGGGATGCCTTGCTCAGCCTTGATGCAGGGAGTGGGGGACTTGGTCCTGCCTCAACTGAATATGCTAAACTTCCCAGGCTTTCTTGACTTCCCCATGTGAGGTCTTACCCTTTGTGAGGAGACTATAACTATGAGTTGTAGAAAGGATAAAGGGAAGGAGGGGCATATGGGGGAAGTGTAGTTGGTATGTAAAATTAATAAAATAAAATATAAAAAGAAATTAAAGAGAAAAAGAAAAGAAGATTTTTGAACTAAATCACAAGTTTAAAAGATCTTTAACTAAACTTGATAGAGGTGGAGAATAGCTTTGAATTCATTGGCACAGAAAATAACTTTCAGAACAGAACTCTAAGGTAGGTACTAACATCAGCAACAAACAAATTATACCCTATGAAACTAAAAAGTTTCTGTAAGGCAAAGGACACTGTCAATCAGACAAAGTGCAACCTACAGAATGGGAAAATATTTTTATCAACTACATATCCAATAGAGAGCAAATATCCAAAATATATAAGGAGCTCAAAATTCTAGATATCAAAAAATAATCTAATTTAAAAATGGTATACAGAGCTCAACAGAGAATTCCCAAAAGAAAAAATTCAAATGGCTGTGAAAACACTTAAAGAAATGTTCAACATCCTTAGTCATCAGAAAAATGCAAATCAAAACTACTTTGGGATTTCATTTTATACCATCATTCTGAAAAATAAACTAAGTGACAGCTCATGCTGATGAGAGTATGGAGCAGAGGGAACATTCATCCATTGCAGCTGGAAATGCAAACTTGCATAGCCACTATGGAAATCATTGTGGTGGTTCCTCAGGAAGAAGGGAATCCATCTACCTCCAGCTCCAGTTATACCACTCTTTGGCATATACCCAACAATCACTTCCTTCTACCACACAGACACTTGCTCAGCCATGTTCAATCCTGCACTATTCACAATACCCAGAAAACAGAAAACAGCCTAGTTGTCCCTTAACAGATAACTGGACAAAGAAAATGTGGTACATTTACACAATGGAGTATTACTTGGCCAATTAAAAATATAGTCATGAAATTCATGAATAAATGTATAGAACTAGAAAGACATCATCATGAGTGAGCTAACCTAGGCCCAGAAAGACAAATATAATATGTATTCATTTATATGTGGATGATAGCTGATAACCAAGCTACAATCTATAGAACCACAGAGATTAGGTATAGAATAAGAACTGGGATGGAGGGGGTAGAAATAGATCTCCTTAGGAAGGGGAAATAGAATAGACAATTATAAATGGAGATAAGAGGCTTGAAGTTGAGTATCAAATGGAAAGGGGAAAGAAGAGGGGGTAAGAGAGAAAATACAGGGGACAACCAAAAATAAAAGCCTAATGACATTCTGCTATACTCTTAGATCAGTGCCTTGTTCAGTCACCATCAGAGAAGCTTCCTCCTGCAACAGATGGGAACAAATACAGAGATCCACATTCAGGCAATATGCATCAAGTGAGAGAGAGAGAGAGAGAGAGAGAGAGAGAGAGAGAGACCTTGGAACACTCAGTCCTAATCAGGGTGTCTCCATCAAATCTCTCCCTCAGGGCTCAGAGAGCCCTGCAGAAGAGGAGTCAGAAAGAGTGTAACAGGCAGAGGGAATGGGGAACACCAAGGAAACAAGGCTTTATAAATCAGCAGATCAATGCACATACTTACCGAGATTGGAGCAGCTTGCATCTGCACCAGCTGGTATTCGAGAGCTGAAAGGAAAAGTGGACACAAGCCCCATCTCTAACCCAGGAACAATCTCCAGTTGATAACCACTTGCAAATGAAAATTCATTTTCCTCCAAGGGAGTCTCACTGGCAAACTAACTCTGCTTAAGGGTAGGCTGCATGCCCAGTAGTAGACGGTGAGTAGAAAATGAACTCAGCAGGGTCTTTGGAGGTTCTTTATCTCATAATGCCATGTCAGAGATCTTCCATTTTTTTTAAATTTTATCTTATCATTTTTATTTTATATCTTTTCTCTATTTATCTTTTGTGTATATATCATTGCTGCCAATTTAGTGTTTTGGGGGTCCCGAGTGTCCAAACAAGTGGTTCTCTGTTTCTTGTGCCTTCTCTTAGGTTATTTTCCTTCTGCTTGTTTCACACAATTTTAATATGTTAGTTTTTGTTTTATCTGATATTATTATATTTTACATTATCATTATCTCATAGACACCTATTTGTTATCTAATGGGAGACAGAAAATGGGATAGATTTCGAAGGGAGGGGAAGCAGGAAGGAGCCGGGAGGCTTAGAAGGGGGAAACATTATCAGGATATAGAATGTGAGAAAATCTATTTTCAATAAAAGAAAAATATTTTTTTTAAAAAAAATTTAAGACACAGGCTGTTCTGTGAAAATCTGAATATTTCAACTGTGGTGCTCCACCAACTAGCTGACATGAGATTACCAAAGCCAAAGTCAAAGGGCAGAGAAAATATTAAAAACATCCATCCATTCATCCATTGCTTCTGCCCAAGTTGCCTGAGAGAAATTAAGTGTGGGGAACAGAACTCCAGCTGAGCCCTCTGCACAGCACCGTAGATGTCAAGACTGGTGCCTGTGTCTCAGCAGAAGGCCTACTCAAAGCCAAGAAGCCCACAGCTTCCAACTTAGACAACAATACTGGCTTAGAACAACTTCACCACAGAGCCAGGGAAATGCGGCAACACTCTTTGGTTGGGAACTAATACAAATGATGAGGAGATTTGGGGCTCAATGACTGAATTCAGAAAATTATCAAGGGACAAGAAAAGCCGCAGACACACACACATAAAGCAAGGTGAACACGGGGCAGACTGTCTTTCATTCTTTTACAGAAATGTGTGCTTGAAAACCATTAGTAGCAGTGCCTTGGACACTGGTAAAATTCCTATAGACTGCTTTATAAAGGTAATGAACTCAGAAGAGCCTCACTGAGCAAGCCTGCCATTAAATCTTCCCTTAGAAACAGGATGTGGCCGATGGGTGTTTTGTGAGCTTTGCCCATACATCATTGGGGATTTTAGTTGCTGGGTCCCAAAATTACGATTTTTGTGAAGTGAAATAAAATAGAAAACAACACAGTACACACGCCCTGCATCAATTCTTTTTTTTTTTTAACTTCATTTTATTTTCTCATGCATCAATTCTTAACCTAACTTGTTCTTAAAACCATCCTTGTTAGGAGTAGATGTGCAGAAAAGAACAAAGAAGAAATGTCAGATGACAAATGTCCAGTGTTAACAACCCAATCACAAGCAAATTAAAAGTCCATCTCTGTCTCAGCTGGAATCGCAGCCTGGCTGGCAGGGGGGAGGGGGAGGGGATCCTCCATGTTGTTCAGAACAAATGTATCAGAGGCTAATCAAACTCTAATGCACACCTCGGGAGATTGCTTCTTTAGCCCAGGACTGGAAAGGCTTGTGCTCCAGCCAAGGGTCTGAACCTTCCAGTTGTTTCCTGGGATAGCAATTGCTTTGTTAATGACAGACACCCCCAGGAAGACATTTCAGTTAAGTCTTTGCTCACCGAGGTGTCAAGGTGATCCGTTTGATAATCTCTCACAGTACATTTTATTACCAACAAGAATGAATGAAGGGGCCGGAAGGAAAAAAGTTGAGCTGGGCGAAAAGACGAAGACAGCTGTGACTTCCAGACACAGCCTGAAACTATTTTGTCTGATCAACTCCAGCAGCTTTGTTTGAATTTATCAAAAGGCTGAGAAGAAAAAGGAGGGGGATGGGGACTGATATGTGTGTGTTTGAAAGATTAATTCAACCAGAAGTCAACAGAGGACACGAGAAGGGCAAAGGGGCAAGAAAAATGCAGGGGGCGCTATCAGCAGCATGAATCACATTGGGCCTGAGTCTCAATTCTTCTCATGGTGGCTTCCGGGGCTTTTCATTTTTTAATAAAATAAAAACCATAGCAATCTCTGACACTTCTCAGGGACTTTCTAGATTGCCAGGACTTTGCGTGCATTCTTGCCAAAACTCGGGAACTGCTCACCAACCCTCTTTCTAGCTGGGGAAACTGAGTTTTTCAGAGGTCCAAAGGTCACCTACAAGTAACCACTGAGCTTATAAATTGTTAACCAATATTCTGCCTTAGATTATGAGCTATTTCTCCGTTCCTGTGACAGCCCCTTCTTCCCTCTCACTCACCCTGGTCTTCCCAACGGTTGCTTCTCCCGCAGTCCACAGTTCCATGTCGAAGGCAAATTAAAAGCTGCCTACTACTCCAGACCATGCAATCAGCAAGATGGGGAGAGTCATTTGGCTGTCTTAACTTTGCAGATTATGTAATTAGTGTAGCAAAGAGGGGCTGAGGCAAAGGAGTGTGAACTTGAGTCTAGGGCTCAGCTTCCCTGTGTATATTCAGCCTTTGCACAAACACCGGTTGTTCTCACATTTCTTGGCAAGTTGACAAACACTGGGTTCTAACCTCAGTTGGAAGTTTATGGTCCCTGAAAGGGCTCAGACTAAATGAGGCAGCAAACCTAAGTTTCAGTCTCCCCTTGCACAACACACACATACACATGTGTGCACACACATGCACATGCACAGACGCCTCTAACTGAAGCATATGCACCAGTCCCAGGCATGGCAGTGAAAGGGTTTATACACAGCTAGGATTCCCTGACAACACATTCAATCATGTTACTATCAAAAGTTTGTTCTGTTCCCATGGGAATTTACAACTGTGAAGACTTACAAAGACCATTCACAAGGCTGTTCCAATGACATCATCTGAAGAGATACAGACATCTCTCAAAACAAGCAAAGCAGCACAAAACCCAGAAACCAACTTTGGCTTAAAACCATGACTATCTCATTTCATTGTTGGTAACCTCTCTTCGAACAGTATTATTAATGTTTGTTAGAAACCATTTTGGGCATACTAAATGTCACATGCCTGTTATAGCAGCTGTTTGGCAGGCAGAGGCAAGAAGATCACAAGTTCAAGGTCAGCCTCAGTAACCTAATTAGGTGCTCTCTCAAAATAAAATTGAAAAGGAGGGCATAGCACTTACCTCACAACCCTCAGTTCTGAAAAGGGAGCTATTTTGCTCATACGTCAGTCCCTCTGGGACACTGTGATGTCACTGAGAGTTAGCAGGACAGCAAGAACCTGGGAATTAGGGTCAGTCATGCGGGTGGGTTCCAGCCTCCCTTCTTTCTAGACGTTGAGTTCAGGTATGCTTTTACATTCCCTGATTCTCCCTTCCTCGTGTGTAAAGTAAAATGAATACTTATTCCATAAGGCGGCCAGTTAGGTGGGGGAGGGGGTTTGAATCAGCTATGGGGTTTAAATCAAAGTGAAATGCATGGTGCACAGCTGGATTACAAGCTTTCCCACAAGCCTCCCTCAGGGTTGTAGCAATATACCCACACAGCCAGGGTTTAAGGGGTACTTTTTGTGTGCTCCTCCTTAAAAGCATCCCTTTCCTTTTCATTCTTAAAGAACTTATAGGATGGGGGTGGATGGAGAGATGACTTGGTGGATAAAAGTGCTTGTCACACAAGTCTGGTGACCTGAGTACAGATCCCCAAATCCACATAAAACACTGAAGGCAGTGGTTTGCCTCTGGGATCCCGCACTCCTACAGTCGGATGGGAAATGGGTGGATAATCTTCCAGATGCTCATGGACCACCAGAGGAGAGGTGCAGCACAGGAGCAGAAACGAGAGACCAAGCCTCCAACACAGTGGAAAGCATGCGGAGACTCTGGAAAGTGGTTCTCAGACCTCCACAAGCATACAGAAGCACACATGTATCTGTATATATATATATATATATATATATATATATATATATATATATATATACACACATGAAGTTATAGGTTAGTAGAGGTATAATTTTATACAAAGATATATAGATACAAGTGTTTACCTTGGGGGCAATATGATAAGGAGAACCGATAGCTAATATTTATTGAGTATTTTCATTGTGTCAAACATTGCTTTATACGATTCAGTCTAACGGTGCCACAGTACTAGTGTTCTGATAGCCTGAAGGAGGACATTATCCATATGTAGAAAAGAAAGCATGAAGGGACGTCCAAAGTATAATATGCAAGTCAGACTTGGAATGATGAGGAATAGACAGCCTTAGATATTTAACGGTCTGAGGGGAGATGCCTATTCCAGGTACTGAGAAAAGTCACATCCTTAGCCTGCTCAGAAAATGCAGTAGCTCAAAGAGGCTGCTGGTCTAGGAGGCAGCTCTGAAAAGGTCCTGTGTATATAACTGATGGAGGCTATGTCGAGGACCCTGGATCCTTGCTCACCAAAGAACATGTGAATTGCTTCGTAGCCCTATTTATAAGACCACAGCAGTGGCTGGGCAGGTTAAACTAGAAAGGAGACTAACTGGATACAGAGTGTCCAGCGTGGGGAGTGGAAATGGGGGTCAAGACCATGCACACTTTCTCTCCTTTCCCTGCTAGTGGGTTTGGCAAATACTGATCTTTCTGGGAGGGAAAATAGAAGATCCAGCCTGCACGTGCGACCATCACTATTTTCCAGAAAGTTCAGACACCTGACAGCCGAAACTACAGAGCAAAAGGAACATCTTGTATAAAACCCAATGAGCTAGGGGAAAGTTGTTTAATAGAATTTAGTGACCATAGGGTAAACATTAGCTGAGTATAGACCACAGGAAAACTCATCCTGGAATCCTCGTACATCTCTGGGACTTATTTCACGCTGTATCTCATCATACAAGTACAGTGTCAATCACTAGCAGAGCATCATCTCCTATACGGAGATTAAATCCTCCCCCTGCATTTTTGCAGTGGGTGAAAAGATGGTAGGTATTGTTTACATGTCCAGCGTTTCTCACTCTCAAGATGTTTATTCTCCTGCTTGTTTCCCCACCCCTTACATGGGATGTGAGACACAGACCACAAAGCATAAGCCAATCTGTACTTAACTGTTTATTCATATTCAAGACCAAGGACAACAAAATGCTAGCCCAGCTCCAGGTAAGTGAATCAGTGTGAAAGGCACTCCCTTTAGGAGGTGGAATAAAAAAGGACATATTTCCAGGCAGTCTTTGCATCTCCAGAGACAGGCTCTACAGAGGGAAGACACCACGAAACAGAACAGGATCTCTGTTCCAATAGGAGGATTTCCCTCTGCTTCGGATGACGCTCTCTACTTGAGTTATTGACATTTGAATGCATAGGACTCTAAAGAGAGAAACGCCTGGAATGTGGCAGTGCACACGAATTTCATATCTTGAGATAGATATGCTTATGCAGGAGTCCAGAAGTTATAAAGCTCCACTTTGCTCCTTGAGGCTCCTTTCTGTCTAAAATTGAGTGTTTCCTGTCTAGTCATTATTTGCCTTTTAGTTATTCGTGTCCACTCTGCACAGTGTCCCAGCTCTCTCATGCTCATGTTAAAACACTAGGTGTTCTGCCTAATGACTCCAGCCTGGTTTCTCTCTGGCAAAGCTATGGGTTGGTGGTTCCTAACGTTTCAGGGATCTGAGATGACACAGGAAAATTATCATTCTTGACCAAAGTCAAAATTAAATATGTAAAGGACAAATTTCTTTGTTTTATTGCAGGTTGGAGGACTCTGTTGCTAGACTTCAGGGGTCTAATTTATTTTTCGAAAGAATGTTTTCTGCTCTTTGTTAGCTCTGAGCCTATATTATAGCTTTGATGTCAAAAAGAGATAGAAGAAAACCGTCTTGACACAGCACTACAAAAATACGAAGCAGCAAAAAAAAAAATAAACCTATTCTTATGTTAACATCCATATTTAAAAATGAGACATCTGTGTTCAATGGCTTGCCTTTGAGGCTAACCCCAGCCAGCTGGGACATAGGACAGACAGCACTAACATGCTGCCATAGAAAACATGGGCTTCACTGTGGCCTTAGTGACCACAGAAGGACACTGTCGTGAATGTAATTTGGAAGCAAGCAATCAGTCAACACAAAGAGGATTTGGGACAAACTGTTCCATGAAAGGTAGCATTACTTCATATGTGCATGTATGTGTACATGCATGTACCCATGCATATGAACGTATGTGGAGTGTAGAGAACAATGGGTGTTATTTTGTCTTCATTTCTAAAATTCATTGATTCTATGTGTCTCTTATGCCATGTATTTTAATTACATGAATTAATCCCATTCATTTCCCTGCCCTTTCACATCTGCCCTCCACCCCTGGACACACCCAAAGAAAATAAAATTTAAGGGAAAACAAAAATTTAAAAAAAAAAACACTTAAAAATCTCGATTTTGAAGCTGCAGTGTGACACAGTGAGTCAATGTCCTTTTATCTTTGCTTGCAAATATTTATTGCAAAGATTCTAACCCCTTGTACACCACTGGAGTTCAGAGAAACCCCCACCTCATGTCATGCAACCAAACACACCAACCAGGAGCCCAGACACATGGCGGTTGGGCATTATAATGATCTCTGTGACGAGGAAGCATGACCACCGTCATTTGAGAGAGGGTCTCTCATTCTCATGGGGTTTGCTAATCAGGCCCAGGGAGTCCCAGGAATCCATCTGTCTTCCTGCCCAGTAGTAATAGAATTTCAAACCTATGCCAATGCCACCATGCCCAGCTCGTTACATGGGTTGTACAGGTCAAACTCAAATTCATGTTTTCGCGGCAAACACTTTACCAACTGTGCTATCTCCCGTCTGTTTTTATTACTACACTTGTGTAACTGTGGGGGCATGGGGGGAATGGGGGTAGCGGTCAAAGAGTAACTTGGAAGTTTGTTCTCTCCTTCTACCATGTGGGTCCAAGGGACTGAATTCAGACTTGACCTGCTTTGCCTGCTGAGCCGTTTTCACTGACCTCAGACTATTTTATCGTTTAACTTACCAGATTCTTAGTAGAAAGAAAAAAAATGCTATTTTAACAAGAGATGCTTGATTTTTTTAATGCTTGCTTTATCTTCTCGTTTTAGCGTTTTGTCTGTATGTGTGTACCTGGTACCCAAGAAAGTCAGAAGAGGGCATTGGATGCCCCAAAACTGGAGTTACAGATGGCTGTCTGTTGCTATGTGGGTGCTGGGAACTGAACCCATAAAGAGCAGCAAGGGCTCTTAACCACTGAGCTATCTCAATTTTTAAAAGAGCATATCACCAGACGGTGGTGGCACAAGCCTTTAAAAGCCCAGCTTTTGGGGAGCAGAGGCAGGAAGATCTCTATGAGTTCAAGGTCAGCCTGATCTACAAAAGTTGAGTTCCAGGACAGCCATGGCAGTTACAAGGGAACCCGTCTTGAGAAACAAAAGCAGTATCAGAGAAAACGACGTTAAGTTTCAATGAAGAGATCTGAATCAAGCATAAAGCAGAGCTTCGTAACCAAATTTGTAGGAACTTTAAAGACAAGGATGAAGAGAAGCACTAACCACGGGGAGGTGGGACTTAAAAGACTTCAAATCCTGACATGTGACACAAGCTGCAATTGCTCATGAGAAACCTCAGAAGGAAAATCATTCCTTGAACACATTAGATTCTGCAGTTTGCTCCACTACATGTTTCCCCTTTGACAAGACTGTTCCCAATGTCACCTCCCCCAGAAAGAAGCCTTCCCTGCCACTGACCCCAGCGGAGGTTCCTCCTCCCCTTTCTCTATCGCTCTGTACCGTGTACACACATAGCTAAGTTCTCTGGCTCATGATACAAAATTGTGCCTATCCTCCATATTGGCCTTCCTATGGGAAATACAACTTCTGAGCAGGCCAGTTTGCATTATTGATCTTGGGGAAGCAAAGTGTCTGGAGCACAGTATGTGCATTCCTCGCTGCAGGGCTGAAGACACCAGCACTAAGTGTGCAGAACATCTTCTTGGAACATCTTGCACAGCCTGAGAAGTCACACAAGGTTCATTCTGCGGCACCCTTGCCCTTCTGTCGCAATTTCTTTTACTCCTCTGATTTCTGCTGTTTTCCTAAAGATTACCAAATCTTCCCAGTCCTGAAGTTTTGTGTAAGCTCTGGCCGCCCATATTTAGCTGTCTGCTGAAGACTGCATAACAGCTCAGCCATACCTGAAACTGTCAGCATATTCCCAAACCCTGGTATCACAGATTCACCCTATCTGTGGCTCATCACTGTGGATCAGAAGTTCAGCCCTGAGTATCACCTTGGCTCCCCACATCATTTCACTGCTGACTAGGAGGCCAGTCTTTTCAGATGGCTGGCCTACTACTTGTGCTTGGCTCTTTAGCTTCTGCTCATGCAGTTCAATATATTTCTCCTGGCCAATGCAATAAAGACTACCAAGAGACTTCTTTCTTCCAGGCTTTCAACCCAGCTTCCACTTAAACTGCAAACAATAATCCTAAAATAATGTATTTGTTCAAAGAAACAGTGGCGAACCACCATACAATTTCTCTTTCTACACCTACATCCATCCCATAATCTTTTCCCATGTATCATCTTCTCCCACACCAGATACCACAAACACATACCTTCCATTCTTATCTATTCCATAGACCTGCCCTGTACTGCTGTCCTCAAGGTCTTATTTTTTTACAATGTTTAGAACATTTACTAAAGTACAAAATTGTTAGAATTAAGCTGAGTGGGAAGACATTTCCAAAATTCATTGATAACAATGTGTTATAACACAACAGCACAGAAAGGTCTCAGCATTCACGAAGGGAAACTGTGTATGGAGACTTGCACTGGACCACACATCACGGTTGACCAGTTTTGCCTCCTACTTATAATCTCATGTTTGAAAGGCGTCTTACGAAAGTCAGGATGCCATGTAACTGGCCTCTCTTCTCCCTGCTGCGTGTGCTGTGGTCATGGAGACACAGTCAAAATGACTTTCTATAGCTTCTGATAATGTTCAAAGGGGCATGAGTAATTTCTCATGGCTTAAACAAAAATGCAAATCATAGGTTGAACACCATTGTCTACACTAGAATTATCCAGCTCTAGGTGGTAGAATTCTACCTACACAACTTTTGGATTCCACATAATTGGGCATAACAGAACTTATTGATCATACACTAAGCTAAAATGAGTATGTTTTCAAAAGTGCCCCCCCCCGCCTTTTTTCCTATTTCCCCTAGATATGAGGTAGCATGATGTTTCTGTACTTAAGGTCTTGATTGACCCAGGTTATTCAACCAGGATGGTCCTCCATTCTGTCAACTTCTCCATCTATTAGTCTATCACTCTCCCATTCAGACTTGGCACCAGCAGTTTTGAAATGCTTTGAGAATTTTCATACAATATATTTTAATATTTCTTCCCCCCCAAATCTTCCTAGGTCCTCCCCGCAACTCACCCAACTTTATACAAAAAAAAAAAAAAGCTACTCCAATTTTGTCAGCCGCCCACTCCCAAATGTAAGGCCTGCCCTGGAGTGTAGTTGAGATAGTGTCATGCTGGCTGGGGGTAAGGGAGAGACCACAAATTCTCCAGCTCCTAGAAGCAATCAGCTACAAACAGGTTTCCTGAGTAGGACTTTGTATCCACTCTCCCTTCTCTGTGGTAGAATATTTTCTGGCTTGTGCAGAACTTGTGTTACAGTCTGAGTTCATACGTATATCAACCCTGTCATGTCTGAAAAATGCTGTTTCCTTGGGGGTCATCCACCAGCTGTGGTTCTTACAATATTCCCATCCCCTCTTCTGCATATATCTGACATTTTGGGGGGAGGCGGGGGTGTTGGCAAAGTCATCTCATTTAGTACTGAGTGCTCCAAAGTCTCACACCCTGTACATTATCTAGTTGTGGGTCTGTTAGTTCCCATCCACTGCAAGAAGCAGCTTCTCTGATGGAGGCAGAGTGATGCCGTCCTCCACGGGCATAGCAATATGCCATTTGGAGTTACTTTGTCACTATATTCCTTTAGCAGGATAGTGGTGCTAGCAGTTCTTAAACTGCAGTTTACAGATTCCCCCAAAGAGCTCAGAGAGAAAATTAAAAGAGACTTAAACTTAGGAGAGAAAAAAGTACATATTAATTTTCACTATCTGACAGAAATATTCCTACATTTTATTATGAACGTCGGTAACAAACTACAAAGATGTTAGACATGTGTATGACTTTGTAACACCTGGAACCACAGACACAACCGTTCTACACTACAGAGCCTACAGCCTTGCGTCATCATTTATAGTCATTTCAAAAGTACAATTGTTGCAGCTCCTGACCTGCGGGGTGGGTGTTCTCTGCTCTCATGTCCCCTCGGTCCCGCCGCCATGATAAACGCTAGCAGAGCCGTGGCCGCGCATCTCGTGGGCGCCGCAGCCTCCCGGCACCAGAACGGCTGGATTGGCATTAGTCTTGAGTTGTTTCAAGAAGGCAATTAAGGGTGCAGCTGTGGCTTCCGATTTGGGTACTACTAAATCAGTGTGGCAGTTATGGAAGGCCAACAAGCAAAGGTCCTGAAGAATGATCAAGGTGCCAGAACTATGCCTTCTGTTGTGGCCTTTAGATGGAGAAAAACTTTTGTTGGCACGCCAGCAAAGCAACAGGCTTTCATCAACCCAAACACCACTTTCTGTGCTACTAAGCATTAAGACTGAACATCGCTAATGATTATTCCCGAAGCACAGAAATATGCTAAGACTCTCCCATTTAAAATTGTCTGTGCTTCTAATGGTGATGCCTGGGTTGAGGCTCATGGGAAACTCTTGTCCTAAGTCAGATTGAAGAAGCATTGGTATTGATGGAGATGAAACAGACTGTGGAAAAGTACTTGGGTCACACACCAAAAAACGCTGTGATCCTGCTTAATTCAGTGAGTCAGAGCGACGGCCACTAAGAATGCCGGACAGATAGCTGGGCTAAATGTACTTGGAGTAATTGGTGAACCTCAGCCCTGGCCTTTGGTGAACAAATCTGAAGAAGTTATTGCAGCATACTTAGGTGGTGGAACCTTTGGTATTTCTATCCTGGAAATTCAGGAAGGAGTGTTTGAGGTGAAATCCAAAGGGGATGCTTTCTTAGGCGGGGACGTTTGACCAGGCATTGTGATGGCACATTATCAAGGAGTTCAAGAAGGAGATGGGTTGATTTGCCAGACAACGCAGCACTTCAAAGGGGTCAGGAAGCTGCTGAGAGGGCCAAGCGTGAACTCTCATCTGTGCAGTTTGAAATCAACTCTCCATTTCTTACAATGATTGCTTCTGGAGCCAAACATTTGAATATGAAGCTAACCCGAGCTCAGTTTGAAGGCATGCTTTCCAAGCAACCTCTTGGCTGGCCTATATTTTTGATGATTGTTCTTTTCATTCATTCTGGATTTTTAAAAAATATCCTAAAAGCAAGAAAATATAAAATTCTTAGAATTTATTTAAAATCATAATACAGAAGTATACCTCACTATATAATAACTCTTATATTTTATATTTTAACTGGTTATGTTTCCATTATAACCTTTTATTATTTCATTCACTTAAATTATGATTCTAAGAGGCCAATGGACAATAAAGTTGAAGGTGTCTGTCTAGCTTTATTTTTACCTCAAGGTTTCCCAGATCACCTTACATGCCCATCACACAGAATACATATCTCCTTCTACCCTGAACCATCAACCAGCTGAAACGTTTCCAGAGGCCCTCAAGCACCCTGCTTTTCTTCTCTACATATTCTCTAGTCATCTCCTGGGCCTTAGGTCATCTGGTCTCTATTTTTAGTCCCCTGTAGTGCTGATTCCATGGTAGGTGATGAACCCGAGTTGTGCTGAACACATCCCTTTTTCAAGAAACATTTGAAGCTGTTGGCATTCAAACCGAGAAAACTGATGTGTTGCTGGTGTATTCTGGTCAGCCAAATGACCTTGTAAACTTGTACAATGTTGCTGGTGTAGTCTGGTCATTGAAGTGACCTTGTGAACTTGTACAAACTGAACTGTTCTGTTCGCTTATCTGATTTCTGTCTCAAACCAACACCAGAAAACATGGACAAGGACAGAAAACAGGACTCAAAGTCTCTCTCTAGTGCAATGAATCATACACATTTGTTTATGTATATATATTCATATATGTATATTGTGTGTATAATACACACACAGTACATGGGATTTTCTTATAGTTCCTTCACACAAATAATGTTCAAACCCAGATCATTTAAACTACTAATAAAACCTTTGGAATACTTACCATTAAACAACTATGCTTCAGGGTCAAACATTTGTGGAACAATGATTTTTACTGCTATTTGCTGTAGCGTAACATAAGGTCTTTGTGTGGGAATATAAACTAGTTCCTCCCAATGAAGGCATTTAATGTTCAGTGATACCCAAGTCCATCACCTTAACGGTGCAGTATAAAGAAATAATGTACCATAATACAATCATGAGATACTCATCTCTGAGTAATTAACAGAGATTGATAGAAATAACAGATAAACACCTTTGACAAGTTGTAAATAATCTTTTTAAAAAAAAATACTGTAAAAGATCCCAACTTAAATCAAAATGTGATTATAAATATAAAAACAAGTAATTGAGATTTGGTATTTTAATTTATTCCTAACAGCCTAAGACATAATAAATGTCCCAAAAAACCTGCTATGAATGTCCCTCTGCATGCTAATGTTTTAAATTTTATAGTTTTCAGCAATTTGTGAAAACTCCCTGCTCTTTTAGCTATGGTGATTCTGGTGTGTCCCTGCACTGCAGTTAATTATTTTCATGACAGATAAGGGAACTACTGTATTAATAATAATAAACATCCATGTGTATGATGTAAGTCTCAATGTTTAAACTGCCAAAGTTTAAGTAATTCCTTTAATACTGTGAGGAAGACAGGCCAGCTTTAATAACAAATATATAAGCAAAGGAAGCAGGTCTCATGGATGTAAAGCAGTTTGTCCAGGTGTCCATAGCCAAGGAATAACACAATCAAAGCACAGTCATGTCAGCCATGTGCAAATGTGTTCCTGTTTCACCCAGGGAAGCAGAGATCAAATCTCTCCATTTTATCAATTACTGTGACTGTGGGAATGACAGCCCAGGTGTGCAGGACACTCTTGATCATTTGCTCATTAATTTATAGTATCTTATATTTGTCAAAATAAAAGTCAGATGTCTGGGCCTCTTAAGTGCTAGAGGAAGCAAACTTCACATTTGGAGATATTACTCCGATTTATATTCCAAGAAGCATACCGGCTACATCTCACAGGACAAGACTCAGCAGCCCAACTCAGGACACAAGCAGTCCTGTCACTTGGGACACACAGCAAGTCCTAAGGCATAGGACTTACAGCCTAAGACACCTTGTAGACACAAAGTCTCATTGTGAGAACAGTGATGAGTGATCCTAGATGTATGGCTTCAATCTAAAAATATCCCCCAAAAGCTCATGTGTGGAAGTCTTGATGTCCAACGCAGGGGGATTGTGAGATGAAGCATTTGGGAAATGGTTAGCTTGTGAGGCCAGCCTCATGAACGGATTAACTGATTAATAGAAACAGTGTTTGGTGTGGGGTTGGGAAACAGACACTTTAGGGAGTAGGTCACTGGAGACCGCAGTAAGGTTGCCATTGAAGGGTGTGTTTTGTCTACAGCCCCTTCCTCTCTCCCTGTCTGCCATGAGGAAAGTAGGTTTTTCTAGCATACTCCCTGATGTGATAGCCTGCCTCACCATGGGCCCAGAGAAAAAGGAGCCAAAAGACGTGGACTGAAACTAGGAAGCAAAAATCACTATCCTCTGTAGCATAAAAATAAAAGCCCAGAGACAAACATTGGGGTTCAACCTAAAGATCAGAAAAGCAAGGCATCCAACCACTAGAGAGACCTTTTACCTCTACCAGATCTTCAAAACGAGCAAGGTTCCTGTCTCCATGAA
Organism: Microtus ochrogaster; assembly: GCF_000317375.1. Taxonomy (NCBI): domain Eukaryota; kingdom Metazoa; phylum Chordata; class Mammalia; order Rodentia; family Cricetidae; genus Microtus; species Microtus ochrogaster. The sequence continues at coordinate 36,814,552 of NC_022022.1, read as the reverse complement.
TCCTCAGTCTCCACCACACTAGTTCCTGTCTCTTCCCTTTATATTCCTCTCTCCGCCCAGTCATCTCACGCCTGACTCCACCTCCCTACTGCTGGGATTAAAAGCATGGTATCACCTTTGTGTGAGCTCTGTTTCTCTTTCAGACAGATTCAATCTTGTATAGACCAGACTGGCCTTGAACTCAGACTCCTCTGCCTCTGTCTCCCAAAGTCCTGGCATTAAAGGTGTGTGCTATCACTCACTGGCCCTTTGATCTTCAGGAAAGATTAAAACAATAATATATCACTATAATCCTCTTTGAAGTGGAGCCTCTCAGCATTCTGCCAGTGACAGAAAGCTAAACTGTGGGCTGTGGTAGAATGGAGGTCCCAACACAGAAACAAGAGGTGCTATCAGGATTGCCACTGCAGCTAGATACTGCCCAGCCTCATGGTTAGCATATGTAGCAAAGGAAGAAGCAGCTTTGTGTCTTCCACTGACTTACCCGAGAAGTCTCACCTGGAAAATTTTCTTAAGACTTCCAGGAAAGTGGATCTGAGCATCTCAGGCAGTCCACTCTGGGAGATATTTTAGGTGCTCCTGTCACCCCCTTCGCTTCAGGCCTAAAGACATGTTCTCCAACTGCCAGGCACTCACATCTCAGTTTGTCTCTTAGGATACTGCCCTCAGTGAAGGGATGCCATCTCTTTCAATGCTGTGCTCCATTCCAAGGGCACTGTGCATGAAGGATTTAGAGCTACAAGGTGGCAGAGGTTTACTGCCCTTGGCCAGGGCTCCAGAGCTCCTGAGGACCCAGAGAGTGTCTCTTGTGACTAATAATAGAGCTCCTCTGCCCCAATCTGTATTCTTCTCTCCCCTCCAGTTGTTGATCCAGGAATAGTCCCCCAGCAAACCTTCTGCATGCTAAACTCAGAATTTTCTTCCCAGGGATTCAGACCTGTAACAGCTGTACTTAGAGTCAGCAATCTTGCCTTGATACTCTCTAACAACAGAGGACTTTATCACATGAGATTTGAGGACAGTTTTGAAAAGCAAAATTCACATAGCTGCCTTGGTGTTCAAGCCCACAATTTAAGAATTTGAACTTCCCAGTTGTCTTTGAAAAGTTTGGTGTAAAGGTCACTAGGCCACATCAATAGATGAATTTTTTGAGCAACTGTTTTATTACTTTATGAGCTTATTTTTCCCCATTCTAAGAAAACATTGTCACCTTTTTACACTCCTCTCATGAAACCACCTATTCTTCCATGCAGGCTTCTTTCTACTAAGAAGTCTTTACTAAAAACTCTTAAGAGTTTTGCCCATTTTGACAATAAAGCCTTCTATGTTGATATAGAAAGAAGCAGGACCAGGAATGGAGATCTAGTTCTAGCTTTGTTTCTGTGACTTTGTGTCATTTGTAATTTTTGTTAGTTTATTTACTAAAAAAAAAAAAAAAAAAAAAACTATGGCGTACTTAGTGTTTCAGAAATTGCACTTAGCGTGAGTATAAAACATGAACAAGACAAACGTTCACCCTTGTGCAGCTTAAAGCCTACTACAAAGCCGACATTGCATCAGTGACATAATTCTTTGAGCGCCAGGTTTTCTGAAGCAGCAGCCAGGGTGCTCTGAACATGTGTAACATAACCTTTACATTGTCTGGGATGACTGTGGTGCCTCAAAGATCTGGCAATTAAGTGCAGCTTGGGGGGCCGGAGACATAGCTCCGGCACCCAGTTCCCAGCCCTACACAAACTGACCTCCGCAGCAAGGCATGCAATCTCAGCACTTGGAGGTGGAGGAAGACAAATCTGGGCTACACGGAGAGTTCGAGGACAGCCTAGGCAACTGGAGAGCCTATCTCAAAAGTAAGTGGAACGACAGAATTAGCAAGATGGAGGAGGAAGAAAAGATTCAGAGACAAACTTCATACTTTAAACGTGTGCAAAAGGAGGATGCTCCCTTGCCACATTTGTGGGACTGGTTAAAGGCTACATGGCAAGAGCAATGGCGGCTGAGAGGAGGGAGGGAAGCCACTCAGTGTCATGTGAATCAGAGCAATGGTTTAACGCGTCACACTTAAATGGAATGAGAAAACACATTTCAGGGTTTCAGGCAGGTGAAAACATGGGCTGGCTCCTCCCACTCCTAAATGACGACATTATCACCACCTGTTTATTGTAACACCTACGGAAAAAAAAATTCAATAAGATAATGACCATGAATGTGCTTAGAAAATATGACATGCACAACCCCATTTCAGGAGGTCGATTAACTTTGGTTCACTACCCAAATAAAACTGATTATAGAATTCACCGCCTGACCAAAAAATTAAAATAACAAGCTTCTGAAACAGCGCCATCATTGTAGCAGGTGGACGCCTTCTCGAAATGCTTCCACTGTCCCGCGCTTTTTCGGTTTGCTCAAGTCCAGAAGCAACTGCTACATGATTGCAATCACTGTCCTGTATATTCCCAGCAAGCCACTGGGTGACGCAGGTGCCGCTGCCTACGAAAGTGTAGATCACAGCAGTGGGCAATCTCCTTTTCAGCCACCGCACAATATTGAAGAGTATCACAGAAGGCATCTCCATGATACCCTGACAAAAGGTTTTCTAGGGCACAGGAGAAAAGACTTCAACAGAAGTAGGTTTAGATTTTAAGAACAAAGCAAAAAGAAATATGGAAATGAAGACGTGTTTTGAGGATGGGTGTGCAGTCAAGTTTCACAGAATAAAACCCCTCAATGCAAATGTCCTTTAAATTAACTTTTAGTGATCTAGCATGCAGGGGACATTCTCTTTCTTTTAATTCTGTATTGTAGGCTAAGAGCCATTTTAAAATTTAAATCTTGTTTTTTAAATCCTAATTCGTTATGTGTGTTAGCTTAATAACAATGGATAGAGAAAATGCAAAGATAAAAGTTACAGTGGTTCATGTCCTACTTAAAGCTTCTCTCGATCACCTCAGTACACCCACATAAAATATGTACAACCCATTGCACATATGTGTAGACGTTACTGATGTTAAACACACAACTTGAAAATATTCTGGAAATGAGTTTAGGGTTGGTTTTCTTTGAAACTTTGGTATAAAATACACTTTAAAAGATTGGGGAACTTACTTTCACACAGAACACTTACTGGAACATGCATTTTTAGTGCCGGGGCAGAGCAGACCGCTTCGAATAGGAAAGCTAGGGGATATTTCATTTGATTGCTCTAAAAGATGAAAAGAGAAGACAGAGGATGAAACAATTTCAGGTACTTTCAATGCATTTATCAAATAAGAATGAACCACTTTTGACTGCACATATAATGGCTCGGGAGGCGTTCACTCAACCAAAAGGCAAGGACTTCTTTTCCACTGTGACAAATCCAACTTAATAGAATTATATTTTTTTTAAAACTAAACATATGAGACATAAGAAAAGGGAGAGGACGGAAAGGAAAGCAATGGCTAGTGTATTGCAGGAGAAGACAATAGGCACAATTTTGAACTGATTAATGTTAGAATTTCTGCCTGACCTTGAATTTGACAAAACTCAATATAAAGGCCAAGCTTATAAAAGGACTTCAATTATAAGAGGTTATCTAAAGCATGCTTAAGCTGGTTCTCAAGATGAAATACCAACTGAAGTTTGTATTTATTTCTCAAACAACCATGTTAACCTTGCTCTTTACACTGCCAATGACATCCTCCAAGACCGTGGACTCCCTGTGCTATAAATCCCCACCAGATAAGCAGTTCATTCCTTGTTTGTCAAAGTGTGGTGGGAAGTTGTACCCAGAAAATACATAAATGAATCAAACACAGTACTGTATATTACAAAAATAAAATCTAGAGAGCATGTGCCATATACTAGGTGTGAATCCTTCATCCATTATGTACAAATGGGTGTCAAAATGACCAATATTTAACACCTGTGAGAATGGGCTTAAGAGAATATCACAAATAATCCCCTGCACGTGTTGTTTTCTACTTTGTAAACCTCTTTCTTTCGTGTTCTCTCCATTGACCTTGTCCTAAGAAACAGGCTGGGCACGTGAAGCCTGCATGGGTAACCTTATTTGTTCAAGATTGTGTGGCAAATTCAGAACCCACACAGAGGCAATTTGTTTTCTGGGTTAACTGAAATACTTCTCTGAATGTTACTGTTTGTCCCTACGGACATGAGATAGAAAGAGGACATTGCAACATCAACATTCATAAACTCTTAGTTGGTGTTAAGTTGTTAGTAGGATATTTTTCTCTTTTGGGTTTTTGAGGGGGCTCACCATCCAGCTCCCAAATAAATCACACACAGGGGCTTATTCTTAGTTACGAATGCCCAGTCTTAGCTCGACTTGTTTCTAGTCAGCTTTTCTTAACCTGTGTTATCCCTTTTGCCTCTGAGCTTTTTATCTATTTCCATATTCCTTACTTTCATTCCTTTTCCATGGCTTGCCGTGTAGCTGGGTGACCGGCTCCTCCTCCCCTTGTTCACCAGTTGCTCCTTGTTCTCCCTTAGTCTCCGTTGTCCAATTTATACTCTTTGCCTAGCAACCCCGCCTATCCTTGCTCCTGTCTCGCTATTGGCTGCTCATCTCTTTATTAGGACCATCATGTGTTTTACACAGGCACAGTAACACAGCTTCACAGAGTTAAACAAATGCAGCATAAACAAAAGTTACACACCTGAAAATAATTTTCCCCAAGAGTAAGTAGGCAGAAAACCACTATTTCCATCCTGCAAAAGAACTTCCACAGGTTTAGGATTTTCATCAAGCAATACTTCAGCTTTTTTATATGGGAAACTTTTCTTATCCAACACACAGTGGTGATTTGAAAATGAAATGGTTCCCTTGGACTCAGACATTTAAACACCTGGTTCCCAACTTGGGTTCTGTTGTAGATGACTCTAGAACCTTATGATTAGGGGAAGTGTTGGTGGAAAGAGGAGAGCCTTCTGGTGGACCTTGCTGGTGTAGAACCCAGCCCCACTTCTGTCCACTCTCTGCTACTGAGCCACCTACTTCCCTAACTGACCTAACTGCAAACATGTAACCTTGCACCTCATCTCAGCATCAACCCTTCTCTGCCATGAAGTCCTGTGCCCCTTCTTAAATCCTAAGCCCAAACAACTCTTCCTCCCTCGAGTTGTTTCGTGTTGGGTATTCAGTGACACCAATGAGAAAAGTCATTAATATAAGCGTCAAGGCCAGTATTAAGTCATTAACTGAAAAAGTCAGTGAAAGTGGGAGGAGGAGAGGAAGTGGGAATTTGGATTGGTACTTTTTTAAAGTAATAAAATAAAATAAATTGCCTCACCTTGGGGTGGCTATCTTGTTCTCTTATCTGTACTATGCATTCACAGCGTGTGCACAAGCACAGATACCCTAGTTCTACTGTACTTCCCTCTTGGTCTGGGAAGGACAGCACAGAGCATGGGCTTTGGAATTAGACTTGCCACTAAATTTTTAAATTCTACCTTTTATAGTCCTTGAACATGGGCTTTATTAAAAATAAGTGTATAAATATTTAATGTTTGAGTTCAAATGCCCAAAATTCACATAAAGCCAGACACAGTAGCTCACACCTGCAATCCTAATGGTCCTATAGGGAGAGAGGAGGCAGAGACTGGAAGATTCTAAGAGCTTGAAAGCCAGTTAGCTTGGTGTCTTAGGGTTACTATTGCTGTGATGGAACACCATGGCCAAAGCAACTAGGAGGGAAAGGGTCTGTTAGACCTACATTTCCTCATCACTGTTCATCATTGAAGGAAATGGGGGCTGGAACTCAAACAACATGGGACCCTATAAGCAGGAGCTGGTGCACAGGCTACACTAGGGTGCTGCTACTGGCTTATTCTTCAGGGTTTATGCAACCTGTTTTCTTATAGGCGCCAGGGCCACTAACCCAGGGGTGACCACACTGTCAAAAGACTGGCCCTCCCTCACTAATTTAAAAAAAAAAATCCTACAAGCTTGTCTTCTGGAGGTATTTTCTCAATTGAGAGTCCCTTCGCTCGGGTCAGTGTAGCTTGTGTCAAGTTGACATAAAACTGGACAGCACAATTGACCCCTTGTCAACTTGACACATAAACACATCAGGATTAAGCCACAAGCTTTCCTTTCCGATTCATTCCCAAGATTACACATTAATACTGGCATCACAATATAAAACATTGTACAAACTTTAAAACCCTCACATTCTCACAGATTCAAACACTAACAATTCGGTCTTTTAAAATTCGAAGTCTCTGAACTGGGGGCTCCTATAAAATAAAAAATTATTGGGACCATTTGGAGTCCTGGCCTCCAGCTGCTCCCTGCTAGCGATCTTTACTTTCCTTTTGATTTGAGTTACTAAAGGCTGTGTCAAAGTTGTTTACCAGCTCTGCTTCACAAGCGCGTGTTGCCTTGCCTTGAGGATCAGAAGATAAGGTTTTCACCTGTTGGCCCACCTGACTGTATTGGGTATAGAAGCCTCCATGGTGCTATTGAATAAAGGGCTTCTTACCAGTGACTAGAGGTCGATGTCTCTGTCTCTCTGTCTGTGTATCTGTGTGTTTCAATCTCCAGCCCCTTGCTCGAAGTTCGCGAACTGTATGGTAGATAGTGCATAGAGCACAGACAGGCGTTGAGCGCTGCAAAAAAAATAAGTTAAATGCTTATTTCAAAAGGAAAGAACCAGGGCACAGTTACAATCAAAGCAAAACAAAACAAAATTCCAATAGTGTAAATAGCTCACTGTCCAGTTACCTGGGATTTTCTCAGTCTTAGTCTTCTGGGCGCCTCCAAAGAGCTTGGGTCACTTCCCTGGCTCTGCCCTCTGCAGTACACACATCTTACAGTCTAGGCTCTAGGTGGCTCCATTGTACAGCTGCTGCTGTTCTTGGTCATGACACTGACTTCTCCAAAATACTGGGGTCTTCTATTGCAACTGGGCTATACTTCCACCAGTAACCATTCCTGGGTTCTCTTCACGGGGCTCCAACCCTCCAATACAGTACCAAGCCTCAGCTGTTCTCCATGACCCCTTCATACTTTCAAAACCACCACCTGAGTGACTCTTACACTGCACAAGGTACAACCTTGGCCACCTCTGGAACACAGTTTCTGATTGCTGCTTCTCAGGAAAGACCTTCCCGATGATCTCTCCTTAGTGATGTTGGTACTGCTAATTTCTCAGCCCTAACTAAACAGCATCAATTGTGCTGGTAAAGCAAAGGTTTCACTTTAACGGTGCTGGTCTCTTGTTAATCATAGCTGACTCTCAGCCCCAGCTGACCAGAATCACAGACTCTTAATTCAAAATGTCGCATGGCCCTGATAGTCTTTTAGTTTTCCTCTGAAACTTCGTAGGCCAGGACTCCGTTATCTGTAGTGCTCTCAACACGACCTTTCAAGCTCCTACAGAACAGCCCACTGAGCTCTCAATACTCAATGGCTTTTCTATCCCAACATTCCAAAGTCTTCCGAAAAACACATGGTCAGGTGTGGCTCAGCAACACACCACTGTCCTGGTGTCAGTCTCTGTTACCAACTGCTGCTATGGAACACCACGACCAAAGCCACTTGAAGGGGACAGGGTTTATTCAGCTCATGCTTCCTCTTCATTCTTTATCATGGAAAGAAGTCAGGGCAGGAAGTCAAACAGGACAGGAACCTGGAGGCAGGAGCTGATGCAGAGGCCATGAAGGACTGTTGCTTTCTGGATTGCTCTTGGTGACTTGCTCAGCCTGCTTTCTTATAAACCCAGACCCACCAGCCCAGAGATGGCACCACCAGCAATGGACTGGGCCCTCCCAACTAATTAAGAAAACACCCTACAGGCTTGTCTGTTGAAAGTTCAATGTTCTAAAGGCATTGTCTTGTTTTGGGGGGGGGGGGTTCTGCTTGTTTATTTGCTTTGTTTTTTGAGACAGGGATTCTCTATAGCTTTGAAACCTGTCCTGGTACTAGGTATAGACCAGGCTGGCCTCGAACTCACAGAGATCTGCCTGCCTCTGCCTCCCGAGTGCTATGATTAGGCCTGTGCCACCACCGCCCAACTGGAGGCATTATCTTAATTGGGGCTCCCTCATACCCAAATAACATTTAGCTTGTGTCATGTTGACATAAAACTAGCCAGAACGCCTGGAACATACTGATGCAACAAATATTAAAGCAACAAATAAACCTTGTCTGAAACAAGATGGAAGGCAAGTACTGACATAGCACTTGTTCTGTGACCACTGCAACACGTAGACCATAGTATGCACCTGCCTACACACACATACTCTCTCTCTCTCTCTCTCTCTCTCTCTCTCTCTCTCTCTCTCTCTCTCTCTC
>NC_022022.1:36792123-36806156 GCF_000317375.1 Microtus ochrogaster | reverse complement strand
CACACACACACACACACACACACACACACACACACACACACACACATTTCTCATCATCTGGAACTGCCTGCACTGGCCTGTGTGTGTAAGACCACACCTGTAAACAATCAGAGTGGCAAGGGGCTAGCCCTGGTTAAATTCACAAAACACAACAAAAGACACGAATGTGGGAGAGTTGAAGGGAGGAAGGCAGTTGTCTTAGTTACTTTTCTACTGCTGTGACAAAATACCATAACCAGGGCAACTTATAGAAGCAAGAGCTTACTGAAGGCTTACAGTTTCCGAGGGTGAGTCCACAACTATCATGGTAGGCAGCATGGCAGCATGCAGGCAGGCATGGTGTTGCAGCAGCAGCTGAGAGGGTGCATCCTTACCAAGTAGGAGGCAGTGGGGGCAGTGCAGAAAGAGCCAACCGAGCCAAGTGTGGCCTTTTAAAAACATTAAAGTCCACCCAAGCAATACACCTCCTCTCCTGAAGTCACACCCCCTAATCCATTCCAAACAGTTCCATCAACTGGGGACAAAGTATTCAAGCCTATGGTTTCATGGGGGTCATTCCTGTTTAAACCATCACAGCAATTACCATGGACTGAAGGGATATAAGACATGGTGTGGAATGAGACTTTTCAGAATACATTGCACGTATGTATTAGTCAAAGAGAAATTTTAGTAAAGCTTATTTACCAAGGATGGCTCTTCTGTATTGGCAATGGTACTATCAACTCATTTGATCAGTTTAAAGAACAATCCCTGGCCGGCTGAATCCCTGTGACTAAACCTGAAAACATGACATTGAAAATAAAGCATGTTTCAGAATTACACCTAAAACTAGAAAAAAGAAAGAAAGAAAGAAAGAAAGAAAGAAAGAAAGAAAGAAAGAAAAACCAAATAATTCTGGGAAAAAAAAAACCATGTAGCTGCATCTGGGAATGTAGTTCACTTGGTAGCAAGCTTACCTAGCATACACAATGCCGTGCCTGGTTTGACCCCCAGCACTACAAAAGCCCGGTGTGGTGGCACACATCTATAATCCCAGCTCTCCAAGGATGGAGACAAGAAGTTCAAAGTCATCCTCAGCTATAGAGGAAATCCAGGGCTAGCCTAGGCTAGAGACCACTCTCAGAACAAAAAGCATTTGCACAATAATACCACATAAATAAAGTGCTAAAGTACAAATATCATATAATGTTATGTACACATTTAGATGCAATAAACTGAACACACACAAATGCTGTTTGGTATCAAAGTATTTCCCCTGAGAACTATATTAACAACAACAAAACTTTGTAGCAAACAGATCTTCCTGATAACAACAAATATTATCTACGACCTCCTTTACATGGGTGTCCTACTTTGCCTTTTGTTGTTGTGATAAAATGTTGACCAAAATCAAATAGGCAAGGGAAAGGTTTCTTTTAGCTTACAGGGCTTAGTCTATCATTGAGGGGAGGTAAGGGAAAGAACCCAAGACTGAAGCGCAAAGCAGAATTTAGCAGTTGGAGGCTACTCACTGACTCATTCCTTCTGATTTGACCTTGCACCTTTTCTTTTCTTGTCTTTCTTTCTTTCTTTTTTTTGGGGGGGGGAGGGGGATTTTGGAAACAAGGTTTCTCTCTGTGTAGCCTCGGAGCCTGTCCTAGAACTTGCTCTGTAGACCAAGGTAGCCTCAACCTCACAGAGATCCACCAGCCTCTGCCTCCCAAGTGCTGGGACTACAGTGCTACCATGCCCAGCCCTTCTACCTTTCTTAGGTAGCTCAGGTCTGCCTGCCCAGGCATGGCACTACCCACAAAAGGCTGGGCCCTCCTACATCTCTTAGTAATGAAGAACCTGTCCACCCCCAACACATAGCAATCTGATGGAGACAATTACTCCCTTGAGGTTCCCTCTTCCCAGAGGTTATGTCACATGGACAAAAGCCAAGCAGCACAATGATGTACTACAAGTTGCAGGGTGCCTGTCGCTCTGTAGCACTTGTCTCAAATGCGCAACCTCACTTCAATCGTGAGAAAACATTTTATAAACAAAAATAGAGGGCAGTCTACAAGTAATGGATCAGTTCGCTTTGAGTGTGAAGGGCACAAGAGCCTACAAACATTTTTTTTTCTTATCAATGGTTACAGAATGGAGAGCATCAAAGAAATAGCGACTTTACAATGTGTCGTGGGATCCTAGATTAGGTCTTGGAAAAGAAACCGGAACTAAACAGAAGCAGCGCTGACGCTTGGTGCAGGTCTACCGCTTAGCTAACGGTAGGCATTGTACCTGCGCTGATTTCCTGGTTTTGTTCTTTGTACCGGGATTATGTAAGAGTGACACAGGAGCGGCAGTTGGATAAAGGGCACACAGGAACAGAAGGCGCTATTTTTACAATTTCTGTTGGTCTAAAATTAGTTCAGGATTAAAATGAAATAACAGACAAAAACACCTGAAAGGGCTCTGCAAGTGAGCCAGTGTGAAGAAGACACAGAGCCCAGGAGGGGGAAGAAAGAACAGGAACGGCAGTATAGTCACAAAGGAACAGGAAGCAGACAGCCAGGAGCTAACACATTAAAAATGAAAAAGTTCCCCCTCGGAACTTAACGAAATCCAGAAGAAAGCAAGGATTCTGCCTGATCTTCAACCAGACGCATTTGGCCCTGTACACCAGTCCGGAGATGAGAATACGAGAAACAAAGACACAAGGCCACTAGTAAGGGGAGGGAAAACCGGTACCGGCCTCTTGGAGAGAAATTTTCAAAGTTAAAGTGTATGCATCCTTGACAAATGTTTTCCCTTATAAAAGCTCATTCTAATGAAATAAAAAGACAAAAAAATACAAAGGCTATTGATTGAAATGTCATAATCCTGAAAATTTTCAAATAATCTCCATGCTCATCAATGGAGAAAGGGTAATTATGATGCATCCGGTATCCTTATGTGGAAATATCATTCAATAACGTTAAAATAGTATGTACTTTTACAGTCTTGAACATATGTGACTATGAGGGATGTGAAAGACCTTTCATAATAAACATCAATAACAGCACAAAATATGGTAGAAAATATTTATGATTATTATAATTTTTTTAATATGAGGGGAAATACAACTTTGATTTATTATATTTTTATTTTCTAACTCCTAAGTTCTAAAATTAACACATATTTTCTTTTAATAATGAAAATGATAATATTCTTTTCAGTTTAATTTTTGAAAAATTGATATCTCACTAAGACTTCATTTATTTTTCAGGGATCCAGAATTACGGGATGATTCTCTGCCGTCCTAGATAGTGGAAAACTCCATAGCTGCACTTTCAGGACCCGCCACTAGGTGGTACACTGCTTCTCCACAGCTCCTTTCAGACATTTTAAGCTTAGTGAGCTATGCGTGCTTAACTGAGGTAATGCCAGACAAAATCCCAGTCCCGCATTTGTTTTTCCTTCACGTAAAAATCGTTTGCATTCCCCGAATAGTTATTAACTTAATATCCTTTCTTTTTTTAAGTTTTCTTACAGTAGGCACTGAAATGTCCTGTACATGTAAGAGACAAAATCCTGGTCAGTTGACAGTTTTGCTTTTCGTCAACTTCCTAAACAAATTTAAACCGGTTTTCATGAAGCCGATTATTGCTCTATATTGGACGTCTTCAAGAGAAAAAGGGAGGGCTTGGCATTCTCAGAGCATATTTGAATCTCTAAGTGTTATTAATTATACATATATTTTACTTATGGATTATTTGAATCTTAGAAGGAACGACAGTCCAAAGAATATGACCTAAGAAACACTGTCGTCGACACCTGTCCATTTAATGTAATCATCTGAGTTCATGACTCTTCAGCCTTCTTCATTCCTGCCTTCTTCATTCAGCCTTCTTCATTCCCGACTACTGATGTCATCTGTCCTGTGTCCATATAGCCCAGAGCCATTAAGTCACAGGTTGTCAGTTGCTATTATCTAACCAGCATGGCGCTGGACGAATTTCCTGTACCTGAGCCTTTCTCTCTGAGCTGTGCTAGTCTTAGGACAGGGGTCTTAAGTAGATCCTCTCTATTGGCGTCTGATTGCCCCCTGAACTAAACCCAATACAATCAAGTACAAGAAGGTGCTTAGTCTGCTGGCCCCAGTTCATGTGAGAATAGAATTTATATCCTCCAGGAAATCTGCTAAATACAGTAGCGTGGATTAACTCTAAGCTCATCAAGGAAAACTTTGGAAAAGAAACCCAGTACAGATCACCTCAGTCCCCCAATAATTAGCAAGGTACCCAAAACACTATGAACCTTGTTACATATTTGAAGAATGAATGACGTCTTTAATAAGTGAATAGAATCAGGTGCTTGTTAGTAAGATACTAGAAAGCGTATCTTAATTCTAACATCACATTTTAAGCCTTGTTTAACATATGCTAATCATAAAATGACTTATTTCCTCAAAACTGTTTACAAGTTGATTCTGTGGTTCAGATATGAAGAAGGGTAGGAAATAGCTCTGTCTTCATAAAGTGCAGAGTGCAACAATTAAAAATAACTTACACGGATTTAACACTTCCTCAAGCGCTTTACTACTCAGTGTTCACAAGAACCCAAGGTTGACAGATGCACCCAGCTACTTGCTTTAAATTGCTGTAAAGTCATAGGTAGGCTCAAAGTATCCTTCTAAAATACATAGAAAATATAAAGAACAGTGATACCAGAGATGCCTTTGAAGACGCCATGCAACTTAAAAACAGTGTTTACAGGGTCTGTGGGCCCTTTCCTTCTCCAAGTGGAAATTAACTTGTATTTCGCTTCTAACTCGGCTTCGTTTCCATCTATATTTAACCATGTATCCTTGCTAAATAATAAATTCTACAGTTTTACAAATTGCTTATACATGGAACCATGCTGCAAATGCAATATTTCCATCCATATCATCATGTCCATTTCCACCTAGCCTCAGTCACGTGGATTGGATTCTCCTCATATATTTACACACATGTACAGACACACGCACAAAGATAAATTCACTCAGCCTCTTCATGAAACCAGCAAGCCAAAAGACTAAGTGTGGTGCAATGCTCTTTCAGAGGGTCTATGGGCCTAAGCTGAGGTTCTTTAATGAATAGTTACGGAAAGACAGCTAGATAATTCATGGCCCAGGGTTCCTGACAAGACTTTTATTGGTTGTGAGATGAAAGCAAAGTTGCCCCACTATTGAAATCCTAGAATTTCTAAGCCTGTTAGCAGGCAGAGTATCTGTATATCTAGGACATAAAAACACATGTTTTGAAAGTAGGGAAAAAAGAAATTCCTTAAAGGAAGAGCAGGAAGCATGTTCTTTGGTCTTTCTCCCTGCACCCTTCAGCGCAGACGTGAGAGAAGTGACTCAGCAGCCACTCACATGTGACTGACCTGGAAAACGTGAGTGACATTCTTGAACTTCACACCGTCACTATCTTCCTCTGTTTCATATAAAAAAGAGGAAGCCCTATCTCACTCGAGTCATAATGATTTGGATTTCCTATTATACACAGCCAGATTGAAGCTCTACTTGATAAAGCGATCATCAAAGATATTTGCTCTAAAATTATACCTGATGGCAGTTCTCTCTTTCATGGACGCTGGTATAGAGCATTGGTGCCGAATCTCAGTCACTAAGACATATCTCTTTTTTAGAGCACAGAGAAGGCCCCACCTACATGGGGTTTAGTGTGCTCAGGTGGTCTGGTTCAGCAGGTTTGCGAACTGCAGCGGCGCAAACCCATCATTCCATGACCACCCACTTCCATTTCCTTCGTGTTGGATCTTACGTGTATGAGTCTATGTTAAGAAGCATATGTCAACACTTCAAAGTACTTTTCAAAAGATTTGTCAAATCAAGGCTCAGCAGAACGGCAGAAGGCATGCAGACCAACTTCCTCGGCATTTTCCACAAGCATGATCGTCTACCTTTCACAGACGCGGAACGTCTGCAACGCCTATTGCCAAGAGTTATACACTCTGGTGAAGAAACTAGACTCACCAGATTCCTCTCCCCTATGTTTGAGACTTAAAATGCTTAGGATCAGACATCGAGTACCAAGGTTAATAAGAACCTCTCCATTTCTACTGATTTTCATGAGCCCAGAAGATTTCAGATGCCAAGCAACGCCTCCTTCCTTAACTATATGTAAAGGATTTCTATTCTTTTTTTAAAGTCTGTTCACCTTATTTTGCATAATTTAAAAAAATCTCTAAGTTCCCAACTCCTTAGGGAAAAAAGAAAGGTGGGGTGTTCTGGATTAGTTTATGTGGTACAGCAGAAAGATAATGTGTTTAGGAGCCACAAATACTGGCTCTAAGACACATGAGTTATGTGATCTTTGTCAAATCATTTAACAGCTTTGAACACCATATTTTCCCTCTGAGGTACAGTCACAGGGGGCCTGTTAGAATCAAACAATAAAATGTTCTCAAGATGTATCATGGGTAAAGGGCTTACCACACCAGTCTGATGACATGGTTAAATCCTTGAAAATCACGAAAAGGTAGAAATCCGTGAAGTTGCTGTCTGATCTCCACAAGTACACCCCTGCACATCATGCATACATAATAATGCTAAATCTTTTTAAGGCCATGAAAGATCGGTTGTAGTGAACAAAAGACATTCTCTGCCCTCACATAGTCATATTATAGTGGATAAAAGAAAACATGATTTGCAATAGCAATAGAAGATATTGAGAAGAAACATAAAGTAGGATATGGAATTACCATCCTAACTGAAGATACAGAATTAAAGGGTCGGTGAATGAGGGGGAGGTGGTTCTTCAGGTTTGTATTAAAGGGCAATATTCTGGATAAGTCTTGAATTAACTGAGAATAGCCATGAAGATATCTGCTAACACACACACTCACACACATGTGCAAGAAGACAAAGACAAATAAAAGGTCAAAGATTAAAAGCTAGAGAGGGCTCAGGTGCCTAGGACACAGTAGTTCCTTTACCATGATGGTATTTCCAGGTGCCCACTCTGCAATGAAGTTATGTCACCTCTTTCTTCTCTGTTTCCAAACCAGTGGATCATGTCTCATGCTGTTTCTTTTAGAGTCCCGTACAATGAATGTGCCTTCTTTCTCTCACTGTTTTAACCTAAGCCTAGATTCTCCTCCGCAAATATTTAATGTATCCTTGCTCTTGAAGTTTCTGTGTTCTAAAGGATAGATACATAGCCAGGGCCTTACAGAAAACTATGAGTATGTTACTTTGATCCTTATGAAAGTCCTAGGGTGTAGCTATGATTTTGTTGCATATGTGGGAACATATTTGAAAGTCAATATTATCAAATTCAAATGGCTAGAAGATGAATTGGAACTTGAATCAGATCCCTGCCATACACTATATTCTTCAGATCAACTACTGTCTTCTGCTACCTCTGGTATGGAGAGGGGTGTAGGTGAACACACAATCCCATCTAAGAAGCTACTGACATTGATAGCGACCATGAAAGGAAGAATCAGTTTTCCTGAAGGGCATGAGCCCTGGTGGTCCATCACATTCAAGAGCAGGTCAACACACCCAAGGGTATTTAGGCAATACAAACTGGATTTGATATTTTTTTTTTTTATTTTTCAGAACATAAAGTTGAAAGGTTCCCTAGCACTGTGTTTTTTCCTAACCCTTTAACGGACCCCTATATCAAAATATCTCTTTCACTACTCCATCCTGCCCCCAACTTGACCATCCCAATCCCTCATGTTTTCCTATCCCCATTCCCTCCCCTCTAACCCATCCTGCCCCCAGTTTACCTAAGAGGAGATCTCATCTATTTCCTCTTCCCAGAGAGATCCATGCATACCTCTTAGGGTCCTCCTTGTTACCTAGCTTCTCTGAGACTGTGGATTGCAGCCTGGTTAGCCTTTGTTTTATTTCTTAATGTAGTCTTATGAGTGAAGACATACCATGCAGGAACCCACAAGGATGGCCTCAGCTAAGACTCCTAGCAATAGTGGAAGGGTACCTGGCCTGGCCTTTCCCTGTAATCAGGCTGGTAACTACCCTAATTGTCATCATAGAGTCTTCATCCAGTAACTGATGAAAGCAGAGGCAGAGATCCACAGCCAATCACTGGGTCAAGCTTTGGGAGTCCAGTTGAAGAAAGGGAGGAGGGATTATATGAACAAGGGAGTGGGGGTCAAGATTATGATTGGGAAACCCACAGACAGCTGATTTGAGCTTGTGGGAACTCATGTACTCATGGACAGACAGCTAGGGAACCAGCATGGGACCAACCTAGACCCTCTGCATCTGGGTGACAGTTGTATAGCTTGGTCTGTTTGTGGGTCTCCTAGCAGTGGGACCTGTCTCTGGAATATGAGCTGGCTCTTTGGAACCTATTCCCTATGGTGGGATGCCTTGTCCAGCCTTGATTCAAGGGGGAGGAACTTGGTTCTGCCTCAACTCGATGTGCCATGTTTTGTTGACTCCCGTGGGAGGCCTTACCCCTTCTGAATGGAGACAAAGAAGGAGTGGATTGAAGGCTGGGGTAGAAGGGAGGTAGGGGAAGGAACAGGAAGAGGGGGGGGAGAGGAAACTGTGGTTGGTATGCAAAATAGATAAATATTAAAATGAAAAAATAGAGCATGAAGTTGGGTGGGTAGAGAAGTGGCTGTAGGTCTTGGAAGAGTTGGGGGGCATGAATAAGATCAAAATACATTATATGAAATTCTGAAAGAATTTATTAAAATACTCTTTAAAAAATCAGTGGACTAATTGAATATGACTGCCTTTCAAACTAATAAGATTGTGTGGACTCCACGAGAAGGCCGTGTACTTTGCATATTGTTTTCAAAGGAATTGTGAGCTGCAGCTTTGATTAATTATATTAATTCTTAAATTTAGAATCAAACTGAAAACTGTTTAGTTCCTGGACTCCTTTCATGTCCTGCGTAAGCCTTCACTGGAAGCCTTGAAAAGCACGTTTAGAAACTGAACTATGTTTTCTTTCTAATCCCCTGGAGAGCAACACCATGAACTTTATCCTGTGAGGATGATGAAAGCTGCAGAAATGAGTCAGGATAGAATTAGGGCTCTGTTGTTGTTGTTGTTTGGTTTTGCTTTGCTTTGTTTTTTTGTCTGAGTCAAGCCCCTGAACTGTAGCTAACACTGGAGATCTTTAAAGCATTCTGAGGGAAGTTGGCAACTTACACACAGATGTAGTAGGAGAAAACAAGGAATGCTACAGCCACTTGAGGAGAGCCATGATGTCTGGAACGGAGCAGTGAGGAGCTTTTACTGTCTTCGAGATCTGTTTGATAATCTTGTAAGAGGGTTCCACCATATTTTTCAAAGAAAATGTTTTAATGAGCTGCTTGGGATGAGAGGTAAGACCTCAAGGGACATGTTCAAACTAAAAATGATGGCTATTGAGCAAGAACTGAATTCAGAAATAAAAGAACACTTTGTTTTCGTGAGCCCTCTCATGGAGCTGGAGAGAGCCAAATTGCTCAGTATAATAAAGAGATGAATATGCAGAGTCTGGGGTGGGAGGAAGGGCGGGTCCAGGAAGTCTATAGTCAGGGGGACAAGGAAGGCGAAAACAGAAGTCCCAGGAGTACCACAGCTGAAAGGAAGCTTTGGAGGAGAAAAAAAAAAAAAAAAAGATCAGATAGTTGTTACTGTACCTCATGTGGCGGAATATCCCTTTCATCTCCCCTGTGGATTCTGTGCTCTCACTAAGGCCTTTACAAAAGTAGACGTGAACCATGAACCAGAAGTCAGGCACAAGTTCTGTATCGGTGAAAGCATACAATTCAAACCAAAGCTGCTCCAGGGAGAAGTCTGTTGTTATCTGGGCTGACGCAGTACATGAAGAAAGTGAAAAGAGATATTAACAGACCTGGATGAAGGAGCAGGGTAATTTTATGAGGGGCCGTGAGGGCAATCTTAAACATTATGCGCCTTGCCTTGGTGCAAATAGGGACCAGTTAACAGGATTTGAGAAGAGGAATGCCATCATCAGGGTTATAATTTAGAATAATTATTTTGGCAGCAAGTAAGAAAATGGGCTGGAGGAAGCGATGCAGAGGTCGAAGGGAATTGTGGCAATCCAGGAGAGATGCTGGTGGCATGAACTGGTGAGCTGTGGGGAGAGAGGAAGAGAGGAGCACACATGCACACACATGGGAAAGCTAACAGTAAAAAGTCTCCATTGGTTACATATGGACCAGGGTTCTGATGTTCTTACAGCTGATGAGTTACAGAGATCTGGGAGCCCTCACTGGAGATAGAGCTCAATGACAGAGTCTCGCCTATTTTGTGCAAAGTCCTGGGTTTGGATCCTAGCACAATAAAAGTAAAATTGTGTAAAATATATGATACATGGAATTATATTATGTTTAATATAATTATATATAGAGAGAAGGATTGTGGACAAAACATTCTGGTTTGCATTGGACCAAGGGACTCCATGTGTTGGAACTTCCTATGAGAAGCCAAGAAAATCTAGGAAAACTAGGATGAGTTTAGTCGCCTTGTTGGCACCAAAGTTGTAAGGACAGCATTCAGTTTCTGACTCGGCGTGAAGGCATCATTGAGATGGGGAAAGCAAAAACAGGCTTAGATACAAATGTTAAGAGGATCCTGACGTCGAATTTTTAGACATGTTGGAGATCAGAAGCTTATCGGATATCCAAGAAGAAATATCCAGAGACAGACAGACCCTTTTTTTTTTTTTTTTACATTCCACTATTCAAGAACTATCTTTAAAATATAATCTAGAAAGCTACTAGATCTTATGTATATGGACGGATAAGATTTCCCAGGGGTAGCTTATTCAGAGAAAACAGAATCAGGGGGTGGGAGATGAAGAGAGAACCTCGGGATACATCAATATTTACAACATACATAAAGTTCCCCAGAACAGTTCTAATAGCAAGATAAAAAAAAAAAAAAAAAAAAAAAAAAAAAAAAAAAAAAAAAAAAAACAAAAAACCAAGAGAGTGCATGGTCTAGAAGTTAGGGCAAGACAATATTTGAAGAAGCAAGCTCGGGTCAGAGTCCAATGCTACAGAGAGATCAAGTAAGATAAAGAAGCTGAAAATTATCCCTCAGATTTAACAGCAAAGGGATTCACTATTGATCTTTGAAAAGGCAGTTCTAGAAAAATGGTAGTAAGAAGCCAGACTAAAGAATGAAAGCATAGAAGAAAACGGAGATAAAGAAAAGGATTTTTTTTTTTTTCCCTCAAGAACTTTCAAAGAAGGGAAGCTATGAGGGAAGTGGATGCGGTGAGATGTGAGAACGGAGAGAAACATTGTAATGATGGATACAGTAGCCTAAGTCCTCAAGGCAGCAGAGCCTGAAGAAGGACTAGCTGCTCTTCTGTCTGTGACATGAGGCCCGGGAAGTGGACGTGAGAGGAGACTAATATCAAGAAAAAGCAGAGCAGTAAGATGAGTGCTGAGCCCCTGCTAACCCCTTCCCAGCAAGTCATGGGAGCAGTTTGTTCTGCCGCTGCATCTGAAGGCTTTGATAAGGAGAACTGGGGCCCGGGGTGCAGCTTAATAGGTAGAGGACTTGCAAAGCATGCCTAAAAGGCCTCGGGTTCGATACCCAGCATTTCATAGAGCAGGCATGACGGTGCATGTTTGCAATCCCAGCGCTTAGTTCCAGAGACAAGAGGATCAGAAGTTCCAGGTCAGTTGGGGTATATGACACTCTGACTCAAATATGTATATATATATATAATCACCTCTGAGTAGTTTGCATAAAGGAAGTAGATTGAAAAGTTAGGCTATGCTTCGTCTTCTGGAATCTTACTGTTGGAGGTCATGAGTAACACTTCCAGGCTATACCCTCAGGCGGTTGTGAGGAAGTCAGAGTCCACACTCGTCAGACGGTTTTTCTTATCCATATCTAGAAGCAGACTAGCATTGTGACACAGTTTGTGTTCAATAAGACCAAGGAGACTTAAGCAACTAAATGCGATTGAAATGGAATCAATAGAAAAGAAGTTCCCAGTTCAGAAAAAGAGGTATAAAACTAATGGAGAGATATCGATATTAAAATAAACTTGGATAGAAATGCAGGTCATTACATAAACAAAGTGAAGGGGATTGCAGAGTCTCCTCATAAACACTTTCAAAATTCCCTCAGCCCTTGAACATGTGTATTGAGTGTTCACTGTTCTGAAAAGGACTGATCTGGGCACCAAAAGTAAACCTCCACTGTAGTCCCCTGAACTTGAGCTACAGTTCCTCTGCATTTGAGTGCCATTGTCGGGGGAGATAGTGATAGAAGGTGGAATAAGTTTTCACAATCAAAACCTGTAAGAAAGTAGCAGCTCTGGTGTCAGAAAAAAATAAAGATTGCTACTCTGCAACCCTCTGCCGTGCTCTTGCAGGAATGCTAGTGGCGGGCCATCATGTGGGCTTTGGAGTTTCTGTCAAGTTTGGTATGAACCTTAGTTTTTGTCTAGTGGCTGTATCTGCTAAAACTACTTAAGTTTTTTTTTTTTTAAGTTTAACTACCTAATCCACAAAATGAAGATAATGCTATGTATTTCTAGTTACTGGGGTCAGTAATGATACGTAATATAAAAATACATAGCATAAGACATGTACTGGGCTATCTGTTATTATTTATTGTGCAGAGGGGTTTAATAATGGCTACACCACAAAGCCATAGACTGGATAGTCTCACAGTACATACACGTGGACAGTTTATCAGTGTGGAGGGTCCCACAGGCCTGGCTTCTGCAACTCTTCCTACTGTGAACCTACCTCTAAATACAAAGAACTTCTGGGCACAATTTAGCAAGAAGAAATTGTTCATTCATATCTAAGATGCAAACAATAAAAAAAATGGTTTATACAAAATGAGTCATGGCGCCGGGCGATGGTGGCGCACGCCTTTAATCCCAGCACTCGGGAGGCAGAGGCAGGCGGATCTCTGTGAGTTTGAGACCAGCCTGGTCTACAGAGCTAGTTTCAGGACAGGCTCCAAAGCCACAGAGAAACCCTGTCTCGAAAATCAAAAAAAAAAAAAAAAGAGTCATGGCAATGAACAGAAACTGAAACCAACTTCTCATAAAGCAATTAGAAAAAGAGAGAAGCCTGGGACTGAGTCTTTAATACCCACCAGGAAGAGAGAGACACCTGACTTCAGAAACCTGGGCTCCAGGGCAGGCATGGGAGCCAACCACATGAGCCTAGGAGTCAAGAAAGCTCATCTTTATGTGAAAGAGTGTTCATTACCTTTTTTTAATCAGTGAAGCAAGGAGACCATTACACTGTTTTCTGGAAGTTCAGAGTTAATCCTCTCAGAAGAAGGATAAAGCAGCTTGCCCTGGCAAAGAGGACTCATCAGAATCGAGGGCCTTGGACATTCCCTGCTTCATCAGGATCTTCCAACATGTCCCATTCCAACCCTCAGGCTACCATTCTTGCCCAGTCTGCATTATTAAGGCTGACTGCTGAATTTGTATTGGTATTCAGTCAACCACAGGGTGAGATTTTGAGACTGATTTTCAGCACTCTCAGCCTCTCAGCCGCAAGAGGTAAAGGCCTCTTTGACGGTACACTTAGAAGCTTTCACGGTATTTAGCAGCATATTAGCTAATGACTCAAATCCTCGAGCTCATCCTTTTCCTTCCCTACTTCGTCCAGTGACTCTAGGAAAAAGACGGTTCCCTTTCTTTTAGTTCTCCTAATTATAAACATTAGTTTGTCTAAGTATTAAAAGGTTCCATGTCCCTAGTCACTCAAGGACTCTTCTCTTAAGGTTGGTCAGTGAGGACATCCAATGTTGCTGATGACTGTACACGTCTCTCCTGCCAGGTTCCAACCTTGTCTGTCAGGGCTTCTTAACTTAGCAGAAATCATTAGCACCTCTGAACATATTCAGATTAAGCAGCCAATTCCAGAAACTCCAAAACCAGTTCAGAAAGCTTGTACTTAAAATTCTATTCCTCTAAAAACACTCTTAACATCAATATTAAATCTATATTAGTCAAGGTTGTCCAGAAAAAGAGACTGACAGAATGTGTGTGTGTGTGTGTGTGTGTGTGTGTGTGTGTGTGTGTGTGTGTGTGTGT
>NC_022022.1:36775043-36792023 GCF_000317375.1 Microtus ochrogaster | reverse complement strand
TGTGTGTGTGTGTGTGTGTGTGTGTGTGTGTGTGTGTGTGTGTGTGTGTGTTTGAATATGGGAACAGAAAAAACTGGCTTCCCCAGTGGTCTTCTCTAACTTGAGAGTCAACATTTTTGTTCTATCCAGAGTTGATTGGATAAGGGTCACTGAGATTAAAGGATATAATCTGTCTACAATGGTTACCAAGAAAAAGTCAGTCTCACTGAAAATGCCCTCAGAGACATTCCCACCATGATGTTTAGCCACATATCTGGACATCTTATTGCCATTTCAGGTTCACATATAAAATTTACCATCACAGAAAGTAGAATGACCCAGGGATCATAACAAACTACAACTGAATTGCCCAGCCTGTTCACATGTCACATCTCCCTGTGACCATGCAAAGCATGGAGGGATGCTCTATGCCAGTGACAGACCCTGTGGCGAGTACAGGGAACGCATAATTACATGGAAAGGTATAAATGACATCAGACAATGTAGAAAAATTACAATTGAAAACATCAGTATAACTTATTTAGACTTAGTAGGACCGATATGAATTTTATGAGTGATATAAATAGCTAATGCTGATTTGACTCTCAAATCCTACACCTTGACTTTGAAATCACAATAAAAGATTATAAACCTTGATTGCTGAACGGGGGTTGTCAGTTGTCATATATGTGCCACGCTAGTGGAAGCGTTGGAATTAGGGAAAGTTGTGCACGCAGGGGTACAAGGTGCACAGAAATGTCTGTGCCTTCCTCTCGGTGTTGCTGAGAATCTAAGATTTCTCTGAAAAATAAAGTCTTTCAAAATGACAATGTATAAAAAATGTCTAAGCTGGGGGAGACCTTGAGTGATTGTCTTCCATCTCCCTATTTGAGACAACATCACAATAATGTCACCCAGGCAGATGAAGAGCTATGTTATTTTGAAAAGCTCCCGAGGAAAAGATTCTATGACCTTCCAGCATTAACCACGCTCACTGCCAGGAAATTCGGCCATCTATAATCTAAGACTCTCACTCTGCAGTTAAATCAGTTTCCACTCTGCAGAGAGGAGTCGATAGAGAGTCAGCCGCCCTTCAGTTTCTGTGTCGAAACTCTCCATTTGCTGATTCTGGAATGGAATCAGGTAGGATTTCATGTGTAGTTTTGATTTAGTCTTCAACTTACATCCTTGCCGGAGCTGGTCAGCGCTAGTTCTGTGACCTGCCCGTGAATTCACTCACGCCCTTATCTGTACTCTCCCCTCACTTTTGGTGAGTCTCTCCACCAGAGTGCGATTGTCATTTAGGGTAATTACACGTGCGCAGGACTCCCTCCCCACACCTCCTCCTGTCTTATCTGTGTGCCAGTCTCTATCACTGACATGTAATAGGTCCCAGTAAGCGACTGTCAAAGGAGAGAAAGGATGGAATGCCATATAGATAAACCACTTACTTTAACTACGCAGACAGGGTTGTGGCTCTGTCAGTTAAATTTCTTTAAATAATGAATAACAGCTATCAGCTCTGCTTGTTGGAGTGAAGAGGGAGAATGCATCTGGAGATTTCTGGAAAAGTTTTAGAGATGCTAAAGGAGAGCTAAACCAAGGCCGAGGAAAGTTCACCCCAGGTACTTCCTCTGTGAGAGGCTACAGGCTTTTTTCCAGACTTCTGTGATGTGTCTCAGCTCGCAAAACCTTCCAACGATGCTGTCTTCTTTCAACATTTCTAGTTCATAACAGTGACAAAAGGATGGTTCTATTTCAGGTCGGGTGTCAGTACTGAACCAAATATCCTTTGTCCTAAAGGTAGAGATGGCTAACGTGGAAATGGCTGTCAGCCCAAAGTCCAAAAGAGGACAATGTTATATATCTTAGCATTCCTTAGGGAAGAGAAATCAAGCATCCTGAAGCTACCAAAGAGATGTGTGCTACAAACAACAGCTGTGCCCTGGGATGCCACTGAGCCATCTGAAAGAACTATGGAAAGAGAAGTGTATTCATTCAACTTTTGGGTGCCAAGGGGTTTTTTTTCCTCTTCGACTTTATTGCTTGACTATTTCTATTTAGGTCCTCTGGTACAAAGATTTAAGAATATAAAAGCTTGTCTTGCTGAGCTGAAGTGTAAATTTCCTTTGAACTATGGATCAATGCTTGAGCTAATGACAAATATTACCACAAGATTTGTGGCCGTTGGAGAAATCTCCCTTCCAGAAATCCAGCACACTTTATATGTCATTGAATTGGCAGTAGACATGCACCTGGAATACTAAACGCGAGAAGCAGAAAGGAAATGGGTTGTGCAAAGACCCAAGCACCCTAGTGACGCTCAGGATGAATTCCTGATAAGAACACCAGCCATGAAGATACGAGAAAAGGAGGGGAGGAGCAACTGTTTGCCCACAGAGTGATGGTACCTTGAGAAAAAAAAAATCTAACTAACTACCACTGAAGTCAAACTCTTTCATTACCCTCGTTTCATCTTGTAATTGCATTAACTCACAAGAGATTAAAAATGACCACAAAATTATTTGCTGCTTTTTCTACTAGGAGCAGTAATTGATTTCCCCACTCCTTGAACCTGGACTGACATTGAGATTTTGTTTGACTGAAAAAGGTCAAAATGCCGCGTGAATAAAAGCTTAAACCTCAAGAGAACTTGTGTAAAGAAAAATAAAATATTAGAAAAGGATAAGAAATACTGTGAAGACCTGTAAATTTTGAAATGTTTGGTGCATCGATGTGGGTAAAATAGTCACGGCTCAAATACAGGGGTCTATTGCCTTTTATTTGGCTCCATTAAAAAAAAAAAGTTCAGGGCCTGGGAAGGAGCTCAGTGCGTAAAAACATTTGCTAGACAAGCATGGGGACCTGAGTTCAAATACCCAATGCACCCAGGAAAATCTGGGGATAGCCAACCAGGCCTATAAATCCAGCACTATGGGGGTCAAAGATGGCAGGATTGTTGAGGCTAGTCTCCTGTCTTCTTAGTACCAGGTTTTGTGAGAGATCCTGTCTCAAGAGAATGATTAAGCAGGGCACCTGGATTCCTTCTCTGGCCTCTGCACACATGCACCAGCACACACAAGTATGCATACGCCACACACGTGCATGAGTACATACCCAAAACACAAATTTTTAAGGAGTTTAGTTTATCTGTAGACCCATGTATAGATACACCGACACGGATATAAGTATATATCTTCGGATTTATAGGCATCACAAGTTTGATGTCCTGACATTTTGGAGTAATATCCATACTTAACATCTAGCTAAACCAGGGCTGTTCTTCCCCAGGATAAGACATCCAAGTAGTTTATAAGATCTTTAAAATGTAAGACCATTTTCAGAATTCTCGCTTCTCTTTTTTTGCATCATTTACTGAGAGAATTAAACTGATGTTTCATGTTTCCAGTTCTGTTCTCCTGAGTGAGTTCACTAGAGTTGACTGGGTAGTTGAAATCTATGGACCATCTCCCAGGATGGGGAGACTTGGCTCTCCTCCACTTCATCTTCCTGACTTCCTGATTTGGAGATCTGTCACCAGCCCCTGCTGTGAGATCTTCTTTATTCTGTGTTCCTTTTATCTTTACCCAGAGACTTTCAAGAATCCTTCTTTGTTCCTTCCATCTCCATAGTTACTCTGGTATTTGAATATCTTCCTGCGTCTCCTCCTGCTACGGAGGAGTTTATGGATGCTTAGTTTGCATAGAGAATGAGAGCTGGGATGCTTAATAATTACCACAGAAGCAAGCGTACGAATTCCCGCCGCGCCCCATATCATATACCCTTCTGTACTCATTATTTTTACTGTTTTTGGTAATGTTCTGACTCTCAAAGACTAAATGAGTCACAGTCTCTTGCCTTGGAAAATCATATTCATTTTGTATAGCTCTACTGCTTATTTATTTTTAATCTAATACCTTTATTGTTCCTTTGTCAGGTTCCGGCTTCTGATTTTCATTTCTCCCCAGATAATTGTTTCGTTTTCTATACGTCATTTACTCTTCTCTCTCCCCTCATAGTCTGTCTGGTGTGTTTTTACCTCTGAAAAGAAATTGTGAGCACCCTGAAAAACACCGGGAGAAAAAAAAAACTAAAAGGAAACTCTTTTAAACAAGAGCCGAAACATATTAAGATTTTCTTCCATCCTTAGTATTTCTCTGCACACCAGCTCACCATGGATCCAGCTGCCTCTATTCACATACAGCACCTGCCGTACAAAAGCAGAGAATGATGACCTAAGATGAAGGGAGTGGGAGGTGGGCTTCATGCAAAAACTGGGACACTATTAATTAAACCCATCAAAAGGAAATGCTTTCCCATTCTTTTTAGATGAAGTTGACGCTGGGAGGAAAAATAAAGCCACACATTTGATTCCGTTCGTCAGAAAGTATTTGCTCAACACCTTGGTAATAGAATTTACATCTGCATCGTTCAACTTCCAGTGTGTTTACATCAGTCATATAGAAGCAAGGAGTCAGATAATAAACAAGTTATTCTATGTGAGACATTGTAGGTAAAAGAAGGTATTTGCATATTGTATATATGCAAATGGTGTCTCCAAGATGTTGAAAGATCTGCCCATCTGACAACCCTGGTTTCTGGACCCCACACTCCTCTGCATCAAATCACCTTCCTCTGGGTCTCCTTCCCAAGGCCCAGGGATGTGTATATGGAGATCCCTGACTTGAAAGGATTTACCGATCAGTTATGGAGATTTGGGGACATAGCTCAGTTGGTAGAGTGCTTGCCCGGTATGTGCTAGGGCCTGGCTTCAATCTCCAGCCCCGAAAAACAAATTAGCTATGGAAAAAAGCCAGGCACATAAAAGCAAATAAAAAGATGATAATGGCAACTGGTAACATCCACAGAGTGCTCCCTTCCCGGTGCCAGGCATTGCTTTACACACAATGACTCACCCGGCCCTCCCAGCCGTCTTGTGAGACAGGCAAGGTGAGACCCTGGAGGCACAGGGAGATTTACTTATTTAGCTACAGTCACCAAGCTAGGGAGTGATGTGATTTTAAATCATCTGAGTCAAAGTTTAAAGCCAGCAGCCTGGCCCCGCTGGCTGTGTTTGGTTACTATACTGTATCCTACAACTTTTCTGGAAAACAGCACGTGGAAGACAGTGCATGTTCGTGATGTAAGGAGTATGCTAGAATGCCAAGAAAATCTGTGTGAGGGACAGGGGAGGGGAGAGAAGCATTTGCCTCTCCTATGCAAAAGTAATGCAGACCATAAATAGCAGGTAAGATTTATTTAACTGGAAGGTTCTAACACGGAGCTGCCAATAAACCAGCCTGACTGTGGTAAAGCACTTCCTGTGGCATTATGGGATTGAGAATGGTGTGTTAGATGCAAATTAAAGTATGGCTCATCTACAACGAAATCTAAATCTGAACCCTGAAGTGAACAATGAAATACCCCAAAGGCAATTTTTATAAGGGCCTAAAGTCCTCAAGAAGGTTTTCCCAGTCAAAAACAGAATGATTTGGGAGGGGGTGTCAGACTTAAGAAGAGCAGTTAGCAATGATCACAATCAACAGAGGAGTGGGGTAGGGTGGGGACACAGAGACGGTAAGTGCTATTCACAGTGGACTCGGGGCCCCAATAGCTAACACGACTGGGAAGATGAAATTTTCAGAGATGATGCAAAGCCTCCATGAGACACTGTGAAAAGAATGACACCAATTCAGAGCCGGTGGAGAGATGCTCGCGGGAGGCATGCTCAGATCTGCCACACTAAATTGAGCATGGCAGGATGACACAAGTTGAAACATCATGAGTTGATCAACAAATATTTGTTTTCAATCCCTGTTTTGTGTTGAGGCAATATGCTAGAGCCTGGGGACAGTGCTGGGACAAGACAAAATGTTCCTCCCACGGAGACTTGGGTCTAGCGTTAAGCAGATGAGAAGAAAGCCAATTGAATAGAGGTGGTAGTTACCTTCAGGGTTTCTCTCTTTCTCTCTCTCTCTCTCTCTCTCTCTCTCTCTCTCTCTCTCTCTCTCTCTCTTTCTCTTTCTCGCCCTCCCTCCCTATTAGCTCTCTTTATATGTTATTCCAGTTCAGTGTCCCACCTCAACAAATGAATTACTATGCGTAATCGCTTTTCTGCCCAGAAAGTTAGAAGGAACATGCTATTTTAGGAACCCTAGAGAGGCAGAGAAAGATTGAAGGGCAAACATTTGTTTGAGTTTATTAATGAAAAGGATTACCAGAGTCCAGAGGCCCAGCCAGAGTACACTGTCAAAAAGAAGAAAAAGAATATTTTTCGTACAACAATCTCTTCACTAGCAGGTGAGTTGAAGAGCCTCTGCTCCTGGTATGAACCACAAACCCCTGGGCTAGTGGCAACAACTTGCAGCTCACATGTGTTTATGTCATTGAGTCTTGGGCTTAGCTCTAGCACATATAAACCAGTGTTGGGTGGCTTTAGTATATAGGTTAGAGGTGCCCAAGGCTATATGTAGTCCACCACCTGTTTTGTGTGACCTGTACAGGAGTCTTTTCAAGACTTGAGACATTTAGTGTTTAGGCTAGGAATTCGGGTCTTAGACATCCTACTAGAGATCTTCCACGGCTCTTGAAAGACCAGCATTGGGGTATGTTTTGATGACATTTGATGGTATTTGGGCATGACAGTTCTTGGAGTCCTTTACTGGGCAAACTAACATTTCAGCAAGCTGTAGAAAAAAAAAATGGAGCCTATGTTGGCATACATGCCTGAGTTCAAGGCAAGTGAGGACTATGTCCTGTAGATAAAGTTCAGACCCATCTCACCAGGACACAGCATGTCTTACTCCTTAATATTTTCTATGTGGTCCCTGTATCTGCCCTGGGTAAGTTCAGCAGAGGGGCATGTTAGCAACAGAGAACAGACCAAAGAACCATGGCTGCACTAGTTACGAGGGAGCACTCAAGTAACTACTAGGGAGGCTCTTGCAAGAGATGTTAGAACTAACACTTGTGGCAAGGAATTCAGATATTCTGAATGTCAACTTCCTGATTTGTAAATTAAAATGAATGGGTAACCAGCAATTCCACTATTGGCTATAATCGAAGGAAGTAAAGTCAGAATATCAAAGAAATGCCCAGGTTCCCTTATTGTGATGCTTCAATTTTTGCCAACTTGACAAAAACTCGAGTTATCTGGGAAGAGGGAATGTCAGTTGTGGAACTAACTTCATAAGAATGACTTATAGACAAGTCTGTGGGGCATTCTCCTCCCCGCCCCCAACTCACCCACTGGTTTCTTGAGACAGGCTTTCCTTGTCTAGCCCTGGCTGTCCTGGGAGTGACCAAGATACATAAGACACAGCTAAAAGGTGCTATCCAGACTCTAGACTCAAGTAGCCTGGCTAGCCTACAGTCCATGGTTACCTACAATCGTTTGCTATTTTAATTAAGAGGGTGATTTTATTTGTAAATATCTTTCTACGACAGATACTTAACATGAAACTGTGAGCCTTTTTTCAGGTCTTATTCAGGTCTGAGTAAAAAAAAAAATGCAGGTCTGATCTCTCTATTAGCATCTCTTTCCTGACATGTAGGACAGCTACAAGCTTTCCCATGGTTTCAGGATAAGGTGTAAATACATATAGTATACACACACACACACACACACACACACACACACACACACACACGCACATGCACACTCTAATGCACACATGAAGACCTACTATAGATATTATCTTGATGCTTGTTCCTAGTCTCAAGTGCGAAACACTTATTTGAAATTGGAGTTTGTACAAACATGTCCTTAAAACTATTTAAATTCATTAAATAGTGACATTTCCTTTTACTCAGGAGTAATTTTCTGTTAAATTAAGGGACAGGATAAATCTATTAAATACATTTTTTTCTACTTAGCAGAACAAGATTTGAAATAAAATCTTTAACACGAAAAAATACTGAAATCAAATAGTGGCTTACCACTAGATGGAGCAACTAAATTTAAATTTTTTTTCACTCACTGCAAAGTTTTGAGTGGTTTGAATTAGGTTCTGATTTTAGATTTCTTCTTTATTTTTCCTACAGTCCCCCTTTTTTTGTTTGTTTGTTTATTGGGTGTTTGGAAGGCTAGCAAATCTCTATTAGAAAAGAAATAAAAATAACATTGCAGTTTGTACATCGATGTCCATAAGCTTGAGTTGAAAGGAGCCTTAGAAGAAAGTCTGCTCAGAGAGAAATTGGAGTTCAAAACTATAAACAAATAAAAAAAATTCATCTCAAAAACAACGATAGCATCTTCCGTACTACCTTAATCTTCTGCCTTACAATGTTGCCTATCTAGTCAAACCAAGCAAAAGTGACCTTTGACCTGTCAGAACAAGTGCTGCAGAGTTTGTGTGTACATAGCCTCCTGTGTTATGGGTATGTGTACAACGCCCGGGAGAGCCAGGACAGTGTCTGCTAGTGTGCACAGGAGGCCACAACAGGTTAGTCGCTGACGTGATTCAGGTAGAACTGGAAGGGGAGGGTTCGAGCCTATGGCTTTATTCTTTCCTTCTGAAAATCAAAGCACTTGTCTATTAATGTAATAAATATGTGTGGGGCTGAGACCTCTTGCCTGACACACATGGGGCCCTGGGTTCAATCCCCAGTCCTATACAATAATAATGAATAAATAAATGTGTACTAAGAATCTGTTGTCCTGAGCACTCTATTCTCCATCCAATTCCTTCTCAGTGGCTGAAGAGGGTGTCTCAGAATTAGACCATACCAATCAGTCCCTGAAAGGTACAACGATATGTGTATTTTCTGTGGACAGAGGGGAGGAAGGAGAGCCAGAATTCATAAAGCTGAGGTTGGCGAAATGAAAGAGGACAGGCTTGTATTCATCACGGCTTAGCAGTGACACCAGTTCCTGGACGGTGGATGCGAGCCGTCACCTTCATAACCACACAGAACAGTTCTGGAAATGTGTCTGAACAACCTAAGTCTAGCGTCACCGCGCCTAAATTATATGCTTATATTCCAGGAGGAGCCAATTTCATCTGTTGTCATCATTCTGAAGACTAGAGTTAAATAATTGTTTTTATGAGATTTAAGTTTTCTGTCTAGACTGATGATGGGGCGGGGGGGTCAGGATCGTGGAACTCAGAAAAGGGTCAGGTAAGCAGTCCTTCAGAAGAGAACAGTGCCTTTTCCTGCCTGAAGGAGACACCGCACTAACGCTCAGTCCCTTTCCTGGCAGGCTTTCTGACCAAGCATTCAAAGATCATGGGATTCCGTCTTTTTTAGGGTCTAAATAAGGTTGATTGGTTTCCAAGTCCTTCATATGTCCAAAGCAACAAACAAGAGAGAGAACCAGAAACACAAATAATGTATTGGGCACCTTATATTGTGTTTATACATTTTGATATGTGTTTGTGTGTATGTGCACATATGTGTGTTTGTGGGTGCACATGTGTGTGGGGCTATAGGTCAGTTTGATTTAGCTAGACTGGCTGGTCAACAAGGCCCAGGGATTTCCCTGTCTCCATCTCCCCAGTGCTGTGGTGACAGATGCATGTTTTTGCACACTGCTTTCTTTTGGAAAATATATTTGTATTACTCTTTTGAGAGTTTCATGCATTCATTTTATATATTCTTATTATATCCACTCATCCCCTTAAGTGCTCCCAGATCCACCCATAGTCCCCACTCCTCCCTGCTCCTTTCTTTTTTATAACCCACCAAGCCCAGTTTCTACTGCCCATGACTCATGGTGTGTGATCACTCACTGGGGTGTGATTGACACACTAGGGGACATACTCTTAAAGAAAACTGATTCTCCCTTCCTCTCAGGCTGTCAGCTGTCAATAGCTCCTCAGTTAGGGTTAGTGGTGTATGAGCCCCACCGGCTCTTTGCATCCAACTTTTTCCACGCATGATGTGAATCTGAACTGGGGTAAGCAGTTTATAGACCAAGTCATCTACCTAACCCCAGATCCTCACTTTGTGAGGCATGGCTTTAAGCATTTTTACTTCACTTAGAGTCTTAGTTTGATTTTCCATTGCTGGAATAACACACCACGACCAAGAGCAACTTGTGCAGAAAAGGGATATTTAGTTTACACTTCCCAGGTCATAGTTCATGGACGAAAGACAAGGCAGGAACTCAAGGCAGGAACCAGGAGACAGGAGCTGGAGCCAAAGCTATAGTGGCATTTCATTTGTATTTTAGTAAATAAAACTTGCCTGAAGAGAGTAAAACAGCCCTGATAGTCAGCCTTACAGACCAGGCAGTGGTTAACACACACCTTTAATCCCAGTAGTCACACTAGTTGCCATAGAAACCACGTGGTGCATGCATTTAATCCCAGTGGTGCAAGCCTTTACTCCCAGTTTTAGGATTAAAAAATGGGAGGAAACAGCTCTTAGACACAGTCTTATTCTGAGATTCCTGGAAGCAGGATCGCCATTTCAGACTGAGGTAGACGAGCCAGTGGCTGGCTGTTTTGCTTTTCTGACTTTCAGGCTGAACCCCAATTTCTCTCTCTGAGTTTTTATTAGTCGTGTTTCAAGAAGCCATGGAGAAAGACTACTTCCTGGCTCTCTTAGTCTGTTTTCTTTTAAATCCCAAAACCACCAGTCCAGAGGTGGCACCGCCCACAATGGGCACTGCCCTCCCACATCTATTGTTAATCAGGAAAATGTCCTGCAGGAGGTATTTTTTCAACTGAGGCTCCCTCTTCTCAGATAATTCTAGCTTGTATTGAGTTGACAAAAAAAAAAAAAATCAAAACAAATAAACAAACAGGACACTTAGTCTCTAAGATAACTTCATCAGAGAGATACTATTTTTATGTACCCTTTTGAACATGAGGGCACCAAAGAACAGGAAGTTAAGTACCTTGCTGGAAGCTACCCAGCTCTAACACGACAGATCTGGACTCTCTGACCAAACATCCTTGGCCCAGACTCATGCTCAGAATTGCTGGGTGTCCTACACTGAGCAAATTGTGACTGTTGCTACCCGGACAAGGGGAGATTTGAAGAGTGGAGCCATTAGACAGATTTAAAATTCACCACAACCTGGCGACATTTAAAATATAATTTTCCCATTTTTTTCAGGATATTTCAGGTTTAAAATATGTATTTCTATTATCCTCATGGAGATAAAACTTTGCCCAATGTTTTTCCTAATTTTCAATTCATAAAACAAAATTCTGTACCCTAAGTCTTTTATATTCCTGAGAGAACAGTTTGGCTATGGTTATAGTGAGCTGAGAACTCGGTGTTTGCTGGGGAATGCACCTGTGTCCTCCTGGGTAGCATTAGGGACTTTCTCCTAATATGAGAGAGTATCCTGGCATCTGCCAATGGAAGTCTGGAGCAGGAAGAGTTCACTTAAATGGCCTTGGTTAAGGGGAAGGCTTAAAGAGTAGACACCATAAAAACAGCAGGGCTTATGCTCCATCCTACCAGAAATAAGAGTTCTGGACATGTTTGTGCACATGGCACACACAAGACAGTTCTCACGGCCAGCAGAGTCACCTAGACTTGACTGTATGTTCCAGATGAAGGAAAGTCAAAGCTGTGATCATATGCTCCCACCTCTGAGCTGAGTACAAGGAAGAGGACACTGGCACACTACTGCCTGGCTCCACCGACATCAGCATCCTGAGCTGACATTTCAGGATTGATGTCCTCCCCTCCCAGAAGGAATGAAAAAAAGGTAAAAAGAACGAGAAAATTTGTGAGGAGCTGTATAGCCTGCTGGTGACATGCAGCTGAATTCAGCTAAGAGTGGAGCGCTCCACAAACTATTAAGACTTACTTAATGCAGTTCTTACAATTCCATTGTGTGGTTTTTTGAGCATCAACTTTATAGAAAGCAGTTTGATGTTACAATGTGAGAAGACTGGACACAAACAGTTCAGAATGCAAATGGTACCCAGAGAACAGAGTTGGAACAAAGGTGGGTTCATTTGAAACTAATAAACTATAAGGGTGTCATTTAAGGACAAACATAATTATGAATATAAATAGCATAAAAATCAAATATTCATGTAGAAAGGAAAAGGCATCACAGCAAATTGCAAGCACTCAGGAGGATGAGGCAGGAGGATTGCTTTAAGTTCAAGGCCAACCTGAGCTACGTGGATGCATGTTAAAATTAATAATAATGGAAAAAAAATAATAAAAAATGACATATTGTTTCCCCATCCTCTGACATGTTAGTCCTGTATTTTAGGACTGCAGTTAAACATGGATAGTATAAAGTTTATATCGTAAATCAGCAGTAAAAACTCAGGACAATTCCAGTTTTCTTGACAGGTAGTAAAATAAAGTATTTTCTTTTTCTTTCTTCCTTTATTCATTTATTTAAGTTTATTTTGTGTGTATGCATGTGTGTCCATAACTGTCTTTTGTGTGCAATAGGTCAACACTGGACATTTTCCTTTGTTGCTTCCCACCCATCACCTTATTTTTTGAGACAGAGTCTCTCACAGAATCTGGAGCTCACTGTTTCAGCTAGATTGACTGACCAGAAAAGCCCTGGGGATTTTCCCATCTCTGGTCTCCCCAGAGTGGACTGGAGTTACAAACACTGCCATGCCCAGCTTTTATTTAGAAGCTGGGGAATCTAAGGTCACGTCCTTATGGTTGCACAACGGTGAGACATCTCTTCAGACCCAAGCATTTTAAGTCCACAGTATAACTGAGGCTGTGGAAGAAGCCCAGATAGCCAGGGTAACAGCCCTGAAACTCACTTCACAATGTCTTCAAGACACCTCTAGCAAGCGGACAGCTTCCAGTGCAGGTTGGAGAGCCAGGAGACGGCTCAGCAAAGGGTAACTGTGTGAGGGCGATGGGAGCTAATCACCTACCGAGAATTCTCACACGCGTGGCCATTGCAAGAGTGGAAATCACCGCCAGGTCCAGCAAATCTGGCCATAAAGGCACCAAGAGCAATTCAGAGGTTTCAGTTGCTGTTTCAGTGTCTACACCAGCAAAATAAAGGAGGAGCTGTATGAATCTGGATCCTGCCAGGAAGCAGCAAGAAAGGCCAGCACTGCTATGGTGCTAACCGAAGGGCAAACACACTCTCAGATGCAAAAGACCGGGAGTAAGCATCCTAAGAGGTAGCTTTCAAACACTTACTCCATACAGAGGAAACCCAGTACCTGCATTGCCAGCGGTGGTGTTCAAGTGCCCCACCTAGTCACACAGTGTGGTAGTTTGAATGCTACTGGGACCCCACCTGATAGGGAATGGCACTATTAGGAGGTGTGACTTTGTTGGAGTGGGTATAGCCTTGTTGGAGGAAATGTGTCACTGTGGGGGCGGGCTTTGAGCTTTCCTGTGCTCAGGATACTGCCCAGTGTCACAACTGACTTCCTCTTGCCTACAAGATATAGTACTCTCGGCTTCAACAGCACATCCGTCTGCATGCAGACATGCTCCCCGCCATGATGATAATGGGCTGAACCTCTGAAACTGTAAGCAAGCCACTGCAATTAAGTGTTTCTTTATAAGAGTTTCAATAATCATGGTGGCTTCTCACAGCAATGAAAAACCTAACTAAGACACACAGCAAATCAACTTTGGAATCACAGGGACTTAAAACAGAGTGTTAATTCCCAGATTCAAAACAAAATGTAAATGGTTCTTGTGAACCTTATTGCCTCACTACCCTAAAACTAAACCCAATCCCTTTCACCTCTAGTTATCTTAGAGACAAATTCCAGGCACTATTACCCTTTGTTCATAAGTATTCTAGAGTGTATCTGCAGGAAATAGAGCTTCTCAGCCAGATGTGATGAGTGCACACCTCTAACCACAGCACTGGGGCGCTCAACAGACCCTGAACTCAAGGTCAGTCTGGGCTTGGTGAGATTTAACTAAAAAACAAGCCATGACAAAACTAAAACAAGAACACCTGATTTTCGATAAAGGAGCTAAAAGTATACAATGGAAAAAAGAGAACATCTTCAACAAATTGTGCTGGCAAAACTGGATGTCAATCTGCAGAAGAATGAAAATAGACCCATATTTATCACCATGCACAAAAATCAAGTCCAAATGGATTAAGGACCTCAATATCAGTCTGAACACACTGAACCTGATAGAAGAGAAAGTGGGAAGTACCCTACAACAGATGGGCACAGGAGATCACTTCCTATGTATAACCCCAGCAGCACAGACATTAAGGGGCTCATTGAATAAATGGGACCTCCTGAGACTGAGAAGCTTCTGTAAAGCAAAGGACACTGTCACTAAGACACAAAGGCAACCCACTGACTGGGAGAAGATCTTTACCAACCCCGCAACTGACAAAGGTCTGATCTCAAAAATATATAAAGAACTCAAGAAACTAGACCGTAAAAGGCTAACCAACCCAATTATAAAATGGGGCACTGAGCTGAACAGAGAATTCTCAACAGAAGAAGTTCAAATGGCCAAAAGACACCTAAGGTCATGCTCAACTTCCTTAGCGATCAGGGAAATGCAAATCAAGACAACTTTAAGATACCATCTTACACCTGTGAGAATGGCTAAAATCAAAAACACCAATGATAGCCTTTGCTAGAGAGGGTGTGGAGAAAGGGGTACACTCATCCATTGCTGGTGGGAATGCAAACTTGTGCAACCACTCTGGAAAGCAGTATGACGGTTCCTCAGGAAATTCGAGATCAACCTACCCCTGGACCCAGCAATACCACTCTTGGGAATATACCCAAGAGAGGCCCTATCATACAACAAAAGTATATGCTCAACTATGTTCATAGCAGCATTGTTTGTAATAGCCAGAACCTGGAAACAACCTAGATGCCCTTCAATAGAAGAATGGATGAAGAAAGTATGGAATATATACATATTAGAGTACTACTCAGCAGTAAAAAACAAGAACTTCTTGAAGTTTGCGTACAAATGGATGGAAATAGAAAACACTATCCTGAGTGAGGTAAGCCAGACCCAAAAAGAGGAACATGGGATATACTCACTCATATTTGGTTTCTAGCCATAATTAAAGGACAGTGAGCTTATAATTCGCAATCCTAGAGAAGCTAAATAAGAAGGTGAATCCAAAGACAAACATATAGGCATCCCCCTGAATATTAACCTTCATCAGGCAATGAAAGGAGACAGAGACAGAGACCCAAATTGGAGCACCGGACAGAAATCTCAAGGTCCAAATCAGGAGCAGAAGGAGGGGGAGCACGAGCAAGGAACTCAGGACCGCGAGGGGTACACCCACATTCTGAGACAATGGGGATGTTCTTTCGGGAATTCACCAAGGCCAGCTGGCCTGAGTCTGAAAAAGCATGGGATAAAACCGGACTTGCTGAACATAGCGGACAATGAGGACTACTGAGAACTCAAGAACAATGACAATTGGTTTTTGATCCTACTGCACGTGCTGGCTTTGGGGGGGCCTGGGCGGTTTGGATGCTCAACTTACTAAACCTGGATGGAGGTGGGCGGTCCTTGGACTTCCCACAGGTCAGGGAACCCTGATGGCTCTTCAAGCTGATGAGGGAGAGGGACTTGTTTGGGGGAGGGGGAGGGAAATGGGAGGCGGTGGTGGGGAGGAGGCAGAAATCCTCAATAAATAAATAAATTTAAAAAAAACAAAAAACAAAACTAAAACAAAAAATGACCTCCAAACTAAATACCAAATACCTTTAAAATAAGGATCATAACCATACTATGACTACCACACTCTTGACATTGATACTCTATGAATTCTAACTAGTGTGTAGCCACATGCTCCTTTGGTTGATACCAATAATTAAAAAGCAGACCAACAAAAGAAACTCGGACCCAAACGTAACAATGAAAAGTTGTGTCTGGACCTCAGTTCACCCTATCTGTGAACACATGGGAGTAAATCCTCTAGACCTTGATTTTCATATTACAAAATGGCTGACCCTGTTCTCTTTTCATTGTTGCTCCTGGGAGTAAGTTATTTAACTTTTCTTAACTTTAGTGTCTCTGTGTGAAATCAGAATAATGACCGACGAGAATGGTAGGATAATACCACAAAATATGAGGCCATTATGCATATTAATTAAAAGAGCTTAAACATGGCATGCAGTTGGTATGCAACCATTACTCAACTTCTCTCTCTTGTTTGAATCACAAACTAATTTGCAGCAATGTTGCTATTTTTAATAGTGTATAATCCCGGCTCTGATTTTTATCCCTCATGTATTTTCAACAATCTGGCAGAGAGAGTAGTTTAGGTTGAATGTAATCCAAGGCCCAGAGAGATTTATTGTCTTGCCCAGAGTGCACAGCTGTTAAATGGCAGAAGCCGAGTTTCCATAGTGAACTCTTGACTCTCCCTGTTCTTCTGAACCTGTGACATCAAATGAAAGTTAAGTTGTGCTTTGAATATTATGTTCGGAGACAGGTTGATATATAACAGCCTCATGAAAAATTGTCACTTAGAATAATTACTTTCTACAATTTTTGAACTAATAGAGAGAACAAAGTTACTTTAAAAAAAACCTCATTTTTGACTGTCCGGTATACTATAAACTTCAGTTTTTCTCTCTCCTAAAAGAAAAGCAGCTAAGCCTGTTGGTGGTGGCACTCACATTTAATCCCAGCACTTGGGAGTCAGAGGCAAACAGATCTCTGTGTGTTCGTGGCTAGCCTGGTCTACAAGAGCTAGTTCTAGGACAGGCACTAAAATTACACAGAGAAACCCTGTCTGGAAAAACAAAACAAACAAACAAAAACAAAAAAAGAAAACCAAAAGAAAGAAAAGGAAAAAAAAAAGACGTAAGTGATAATAATACATATTCTGTAATTAGTTACGATGAAACTTGTGTCCAACTCCATATATAAAATTTAAATTTTAAAAGTCACATTTTAGTATAGGCATACAACTGTTATCTCACCACTCAGGAGGAAGAGGCAGGAGGAGGACAGCCTGGGGTATATAGGGATTTCCAGTCTATTTGGAGCTATAAAATGAGAGCCTGTCAAAGAGGAAGAAAAGAAAGAAGGGAGGGAGGAGGGAAGGGAGCAAGGAAGGAAGGAAGGAAGGAAGGA
>NC_022022.1:36751979-36774943 GCF_000317375.1 Microtus ochrogaster | reverse complement strand
AGCAAGGAAGGAAGGAAGGAAGGAAGGAAGGAAGGAAGGAAGGAAGGAAGGAAGGAAGGAAGGAAGGAAGGAAAGAGAGGAATGGGGAAGGGAGGGAAAGAGAGAGGAGGGAAAAGAGGCTGGGCATGGTAGTACAGATCTTTTAAAAACTCAGGCAGGTCTCTGTGAGTTCAAGGACAGCCTGAACTACAGGAATAAAGATAGACCAGCCAAGGTGTACATAATGAGATTCCATCATAAAATAAAAGTGAAAAGTGCTGAATGTTTATTGAGTTTAAATGAACAATCACATGTAGATTACAATGTTTATAAATTAGTGAACAAAGACTTTTTTTCATTTTTCTCATAAAATGAGACTAGACCGCCCATACCTACAATTTGGCCAGAAGCTTGGTGCAGTCAGTATTCCTTTTGTAAACGAGGTGGCAATTATTTGTGATTCTGGGTGTTTCAAAAGTCAGAAGTCACAGGGTGCTGTAGCTCCCAGCAGGTCCTTTCCTAGGGCACAGGCTCTGGCTGCCAGAGTTATCCATTTGCTCACATGTGTTTACACCTGGATGACTGCTAAGCTCTGCTGCAGAAGCTCTGGGAACCTTTTTCTCAGCTCAGTGATGCTCTATTTTTCACTGTATGCTCCTACCTTCCTGCTTAAGATTCTGTTCTTGGAGGGTAGGGTACCTGTAGTTTGTGTGTATTCGTAGGAAACTACCTCCCTTAGATTTTCTTCCAGATGTCTGTGAAGCAAAGGTAAGTGATCCTGGGCCTGCCGTCTCGTATTCCCAGGACGCCCTAGATGAGAGGCTAGAAGTGCTGCTCTCAAACCTGTCTGGCCATGGGTAACCATTAACCATCAAGCAGCTGGGGAATTTAACATGACCTCAGACTATCCAAGTAATGTTAGGAACAAGGAACACTGTCTTGAGTGGTGAAAACAATGACCCCAAACAGCAACAAACAACTTAGCAAGAGAAAACTGTAGGAGGACTTGAAGCTACTCAAGCTGGTGTCACCTGGAGACTCTGAGGTCAACGTGCTGGAGCCAGGAAGATTTTCTGGCCTAGGAAATTGAGCACCAGAGTATAAAGGCCATAACAAGAGTTTCCCTGTTTATTTCCATATTAGTGAAACCCTACCATGGCCTCTTTCACGTCTGACAGCTACCATTTTAAGAGAAAGGTGGAGGTTTCAAGCCTAGGCAAAAATGAGAATTATGAAGATGAGGACAGTATTTTGATTTGTTTCTTTAAAAGATTAGAATATAGAATTACAAAAAGGATGATAATAGGGAAGTGACCAACAGAGGCCATGAACACGGGACACCAATGACTAAACAAGATGGATCAGGCTTACCCTGCATTTTGAAGTCCCGCCAGTGGCAGAAGCAGGCTTATTAATCATTAAAATGAATTGACTGTGAGGATGTCCAATTTCCTGTTCTGAAAGTATAATTTATTAACATTTGAAAGATGCTTCCAGATTTTATGAATATTGACAACAATCATCTAAGGTTATTTTTATTTATATACATGTGTGGGGTCTGTGGGAGTGTATGCCCCATGTGTGTGTGCATCAGATCCCATGGAGCTGGAGTTACAGGTGCTAAGAGCAGAACTCAGGTCCTCTGGGAAGAGGGGTAAGCACTCTGAACTACAAAGTCCTCTCTCCAGGCAGCCACTCAGGCTATTGAAGATATTCACAACTAAGAAAAAAAAGGAGTTGTCCTTACTCCCAAGTGCAGAGCAAAGGACTTTGCAGTGCAGCTGATGAATAGTTGGGTAAGATGAGAACGTTGCTTTTCAGTGCACAGTGAAAGAGGGATCTGACGTGTTTATAACTGCGGACTAGCCACTGTTTATACCCATGTCTTGCGGCATCTCGTAAAGAACAGACAAGGAGAAGCGATCTGGAGAGAAGGCAGGGCAATGTTGAATCAAAAACAAAGCTGTCTCTTAACCAGCTCATGGAATGGGTGTGAAGAGGCTCAACAGCTGAGAAATAAGCCTCCAGGATCTTCAGAGTGATGCTCACACGGGGGAATAAGTGCCCTTAAAGGCATTTGGAAT
This sequence comes from Microtus ochrogaster, assembly GCF_000317375.1. Lineage (NCBI taxonomy): Eukaryota > Metazoa > Chordata > Mammalia > Rodentia > Cricetidae > Microtus > Microtus ochrogaster. The sequence continues at coordinate 36,772,880 of NC_022022.1, read as the reverse complement.
CAAGATGCACTTGTTTAAGATTAGCAAAGTTGCTTAGGGAACAAAAAACATTAAAAATAAATGAAGAGGGCTAGGGAGGTGGCCCAGTGGTTAAAAGCACTTTCTTAACCACATCCAGAGGACTGAGCTAGGTTTCAGCACCTGCATCAAATGGCTCACAACCAGCTCTAACCCCAGCTCCATGGCACCCAGTGCCCTCTTTTGGCCTCCATGACACGTACACACACGTGGTGCAGGGTTAAGAGTATATACTACAATTCTATAACTATAATTCTATAGTTAGAGTATAGGACTCTAATTTGGTTCCCAGCACATATGAGGTAGCTCACATTGCCTATAACCCCAACTCCAAGAATCTGAGCCCTCTCATGGGCATATAACCACAGACTTGTCCACATATAAACACATAACTTAAAAATATATCTTTAAAAGGAAAGAATGAACTGGACATGATGGTGCACACCTCTAATCCCAGCACTGAGGAGGCAGAGGTAGCAGGATTTCTGTGAGTTTGGGGCCACAGAAATGAAAATGCTAAGTATTATAACAGAACCAATTTTTGTCATGTTTCATCTAAAATTTTGTGTTTTTTAATGGTATAACTAGAATATAGCCCTTGGAACTTGAAAAATTAAAGTTATACGCCATGCAAAGAAATTGGACTTTGAGAGGTCCTCAGCACAGTTTGAGGAATGGTAAAATCTGATTTGCGTGTTAGAAACATGCTTTTGGGGCTGGATAGTTTGGATCACGGCTGCAGCTTTAAGGACCATAGACACAGCTTTACTGAGCGCCTGACTGTGCTCCAGATGTCACACATGGAATATTAAGATTGAACGTTTTTCCTGCTAGGTTTTGATCTTCCTTTCATTTGATTCTTACTATTTTCTTTGCCTTTGGAGCAGGACTTCTTTTCTCAGACCACCGTATCTTGGATGTATGTAGCTTCTTTTTACGTTCCCAGCTGCTCACAATTAATACTTTGCCTTGAGTGTCAGAGGAGACTTTGAACTTGGGTTTTTTTGTTTGTTTATTTGGTTTTTTTTTTCATTTTTTTGTGTTTTTGTCTTATCTTTTTGTTTTGTTTTTGCAATATTGAAACAGTTGAGATCTTGGATGAGTTTAGAGATACACTTGATTCTTTTTGTATTGTCAGACCTACATGAAACCTTGGGAGCCTAAGGTAGGATGCAATGGTTTAGATCTAGAATATTACTCATAGCTCCATATGTTAAGACTGACTTAACTTTTTATCTTGGCAATATTGAAAGGTGGTAGAACTTTTGAAAAGCAGAACCTAGTGGGGCCTTTAGAACACTGGAGGAATGTTTTTGAAGATCATTGTGGGTGTTAGTCTCTTTTGGCTTGTAGCCAACATGAAGTATGCACTGTCATGTGCTCCCATCAAGAGGCATTGCCTGACCGCAGGCCTAAGAGCAATGGGATGAAGCAAACACGGGCCAAAACCTCCAAGAGAGTGGACCAAAACAAGTCTTTCCTCTTTTGAAGTTCATGAAGTAGCAGTCTGAGAGGTGAACTATAGAAAACTTGAGAAGAGACACAGGTCAACCTGTCCAGGGCTGTGCTAGTTAGCCTTTGTTAGCTTGACACAAACTAGTATCACATGAGAAAAGGGACCCTCCAGTGAGGGCTTGTCTCTAGCCCATTGACCTGTAGGCATGTCCATGGGATATTTTCTTGACTAATGGTTGATGTGGGAGAGCCTAGTCTACTGTGAGCAGTACTAACCCTGGCCAGGTGGTCCTAAGATGCATACGAAAGAAAACCAAGCAAGCTTATGAAAAGCAAGCTGTAAGCAGAGGTTCCTGCCTCTGTTCCTGCTTTGATTTCCTGCCCAGATTTGTCTCGGTGATGAATTGTCGCCTGGAACTGTTAAGATGGAATAAACCCATTCCTCTCCAAGTTGTCTGTGTTTTATCACAGCAACAGAAAGCAAATGAGGGCAGAGATTATTTCAAACGCCTAGAATAGACGATGATGAGCATCTGAGAGAGCCCCAAGGTAATAATAGGAGCATTACAAGGAATCTGACCTCTGTAAGATTCTTCACAGGGGTTTCACGTTAGTAGCAGACTAATTAGATGAGAAGGGAAACATGGGGCCGAAGATGCTGCTCAGTGTTATGGCTGTATTGAACTGGGTCTTATCAGAGCATTAGCCGAAATAGATAGTACCGAAAGAAAAGTAGAATTAGGGAAAACAATAGCGACATTTAGTTGAAGATATTTGAGGTTTGAAGCAGAAATATTCAGGCTGGCTTCCTTTATGTTTCCCCTAACTATAGTCTCTCCGTGGCCATAAGCAGACCCATGTATACTTACTTTGAAGCTCTGTGGCTTCAATGGTCAATTTATTTTTCTACCATTAAGTGAAAAATTCCCAGAAAAGCACTGCCAATAGCCCCAGGTCAGACAGGCATTGTGAACAGGGTGCCATTACTGGCTAGAATAACCTCACTTTCCTACCCCAATGACTAGAGAGGTAGAAGTATGTGTATATGAATTCCTGCATTTAATTTCTCAAAAGAGGCTTGGAGTGCAAGACACGGTGGTGCATGGGTGCATACCTTTAATTCCAGCACCTGAGAAGGCACAGGCAAGCAGATTTCTGTGAGTTGGAGGCTAGCCCAGTCTACTCACCCATAGTGAATTCCAGGTGAGCCAAATCTACATAGTGAGACTCTCTCTCTCAAAATAATTAACTGAGATCTTTTTTTAAAAAAGCCTTTCATGCTGGCAAGCTGGTGCATGTCTGCACTCCTAGCCCTCGGGAGGTTGTCGGAGGAGCATCACTGTGGCCTCAGATACAGAATGTGACCTTGTCTCAAACAAAACAAAGGAGCTGTGGAACTGGAAGGATGAACCCATAGATACCCCTGCTATTTCAAGTACTCTGGGTCTGTGTGTCTTAAAACATACCCCATGATAGAGGGTACAGAATGACTTAAAGGGTAAAGTGTTTGCAGCATGTCAGGATTTCAATTTGAAACTTAAAAACCTACACAGAAACTGAACGCACACAAAGAACATCTGTGATCCCAGCACATTCCTACTGGGAGCTGGGAGGTAGAGATGAGAATTCCAAGAGCTCATCAGTCCATAAACCTGGCCTAGACAACAGAAGACTAGCAGACCCTGTCTCAAACAAGGTGAGATGTGAGGACTGACACTTGAGGTTGTCAGGCTGCCATCTGACCTCCACATGGGTGCTGTGGTCCACGTGTATCGGCATTCACACACAGGAATGTGTACACAAACATACACTCATACATCACACACCCACCAACACACGACACCCTCCATTATTGAGCCATTGTCACTAGACCGAACTAAGCCAGAAGGAAGATTTGGCTTCAAAACTTTTGTGACTTCGAAGTCATTTTTACCCTTTGAATCTATTTTCTCATCTGAGAGACGCATTATAAATACATCAAAGGGCTATTATGGGATGACATGAAATAATGTGTCTAAAACTACTTTGAAAATTGCAAAGCTCCATAAGTTGAGAGATCTTTCATTCAATGAACATAGAGTACCTGCTGTGGGCTGTGAACTCTATGAGGTGCTATGAATGCAAAAACGAGTACAATAGGGTTTTTTTTTTTTGCCCTCATATCATATAGGACCTTGTTAACATCCAGTACATAAATAGGCTCAGTACATCTTAACTTGTTTAATCTTTAAAATAGATCAAGTGGTTGAGAATTGGGTCAGAGGTTATATTAGTTTAAGAAACATGGGCATAGCCTCTACCTTTTAGAGATGTTTTTCACAATCTGAGTGTAGCCTGAACTACTTGAAGAAAATCTTTCATTTTGCCGCTATCATTTCATGACATTCTTTTCTATTTGGTTCGCCTCTTAAACAAATGACTTCCTCCTAAGGTAGGTGACAATGATGGCCGCTGTCTGGCATCTTTCTTTAACTGTGCTCCCGAGGCTCGTTCTGAACAGAGTGCATCTCATTCTTCTATGCACAGTTAAAGACCGATGCAGCAGTTTTTAACACAACCCTCCCTCCCCCACAATTCTATTACTTTTCCCAAAAAAGCCAATTCTGAACTTTATTCATGTTGGGTTTTTGTTCTTATCTTTTCTTGGTATAATTCTCTTATTAAATTATATTGCCCTTGCCAAGCTCCTGCTTTGAGAACGAGTTGATAAACGTGAGATCTACGAAGTTATTTTACAATTCTTTAACCATTAAACCTAAAATTGCCCGTTATCATTGACGTCAGTCCAACTGATTTCTCTGAGAGCGATTTGGATTTTACAAATCATCTTGAACCACATTTTCACAGATGACTTCTTACAAATTTCAAACTGATTAAACAATAAATTATAACAGACTCTTTTGAGAACCACTTGTCAAAAGTATTTGCTTGCCTGTGCAAAAATTTACGTGGCAAGCACATGCCTTTGTAACCCGAGCTGAGCATATTACATTAAGCTCCTATCGACACCAGAACTGTGTGAAATTTCCAAGCCTGCAGCTGCTTAGTGAGCACAAGATTCACTTCCATGGATGGCAAGCACCAGCATCTGTTAGTGAGAGTTTGCTCATAGCTTCCTAACATACTTTTCTTGAAACTCATTGCTCTGGTTTGTTTGTTCATTTCTTTCCTCAACAAGCTTTTCTTGAAGGCCTGTTCTATGCCAGATGCTATCCTTGGTAGACACAAAGTTAACAAGGTAAATTCTTCACCCTTGAGATCATTATCAAGCGGTGGAAAGTTTGTAGTGCATGTGCAAAGGATGTTTCCCCCATGTGATCGTTCCTTTGGGAAGTTCAGCCTACACTATTGAACTGAAAGTGTTGACCGTATTGGTCAGAAATGGCCATATGATTGTTTCAGAGTAGTCCAAGGACTCTCGAGATTTTCTGATAGAATTTTAAAGGAGGCATTGTTATTTATGCCACCAAGAGCCCCTACGTTAAAGGCTTGATTGCCAGCCTGTGGATGGGATGTGGAACTTGTTGAAGTGGGATCCTGAGGTGGACATCTTTGGGTCAATGGAACTACCTGTTTGAAAGAGGTCTGGTGAACCCGGTCCCTTGATGCCTCTCTCTTCTACTCCCTGGCCATGAGGAAAGCGGAACTTCTCTTTCCATTGTGGTGTATGCTTCACCACAGATTTGAGAGATGTTGGGCCAAGGGATTATAAATTACATCCTTCAAAACTGTGAGCCAAGATAATTTCTTTTTATAAATTTACCACCTTCCCTGCTTCTTAAGATCACATGGAGCCACACACCTCACACAAGTAGCACAAACCAACCCTCAACTTATTTCTCTATACCCCACACGTTTTTTAACCATAGAAATTACATTTGGAGTACTAGATGAACTCTCAAAGTAGCTTTAGTTGCCATTTTCCTAATGGCAAAGGGTGATGAACATTTTAAAAATTATTTCTCCTTCAAATGGCCAAAAGACACTTAAGGTCATGCTCAACTTCCTTAGCGATCAGGGAAATGCAAATCAAGACAACTTTAAGATACCATCTTACACCTGTGAGAATGGCTAAAATCAAAAACACCAATGATAGCCCTTGCTGGAGAGGTTGTGGAGAAAGGGGTACACTCATCCACTGCTGGTGGGAATGCAAACTTGTGCAACCACTCTGGAAAGCAGTTTGACGGTTTCTCAGGAAATTCAGGATCAACCTACCCCTGGACCCAGCAATACCACTCTTGGGAATATACCCAAGAGAGGCCCTATCATACAACAAAAGTATATGCTCAACTATGTTCATAGCAGCATTGTTTGTAACAGCCAGAACCTGGAAACAACCTAGATGCCCTTCAATGGAAGAATGGATGAAGAAAGTATGGAATATATACATATTAGGGTATTACTCAGCAGTAAAAAACAAGAACTTCTTGAATTTTGCATGCAAATGGATGGAAATAGAAAACACTATCCTGAGTGAGGTAAGCCAGACCCAAAAAGAGGAACATGGGATGTACTCACTCATATTTGGTTTCTAGCCATAAATAAAGGACATTGAGCTTATAATTCATGATCCTAGAGAAGCTAAATAAGAAGGTGAATCCAAAGACAAACATATAGGTATCCTCCTAAATATTAACCTTCATCAGGCGATGAAAGGAGACAGAGACAGAGACCCACATTGGAGCACCGGACAGAAATCTCAAGGTCCAAATCAGGAGCAGAAGGAGAGAGAACACGAGCAAGGAACTCAGGACTGCGAGGGGTACACCCACATTCTGAGACAATGGGGATGTTCTATCGGGAATTCACCAAGGCCAGCTGGCCTGGGTCTGAAAAAGCATGGGATAAAACCGGACTTGCTGAACATAGCGGACAATGAGGACTACTGAGAACTCAAGAACAATGGCAATGGGTTTTTGATCCTACTGCACGTACTGGCTTTGTGGGAGCCTAGGCAGTTTGGATGCTCACCTTACTAAACCTGGAAGGAGGTGGGCCGTCCTTGGACTTCCCACAGGGCAGGGAACCCTGATTGCTCTTTGCACTGATGAGGGAGAGGGACTTGATGGGGAAGGGGGAGAGAAATGGGAGGCGGTGGCGGGGAGGAGGCAGAAATCCTTAATAAATAAATAAATTTAAAAAAAAAAAGCGCCTGCCCATCTCCTGAGCCACACTGACCCTTCCTTCCTTAAACTGCTTATTGTCAGGCATTCAGCCACAGTGATGAGAAAAGTAGCTAAAACATTGCAGTCGTTGTATAGTAAAATAGAAATAAAATCAATTCTTTCAGAAAAAAAATTATTTCTCAGCCCCTTGTATTTCTTACCACGTATCGCTGGCTGTCCTGTAACTTGGAATATAGACTGGGCTAACCTTAAATTCACAGAGACCCAACTGCCTCTCTTTCCCAAGAGCTAGGGTTAAAGGCATGTGCCACCATGTCTGCTACACGCTCCAGTTTTAATTGATTGTTTTCTTTGTGTTCAGGTTTGTTGTTGTTTTAGCTCTTTTTTGTATTCTAAATATTAGACCCTTGACAGATGTATAACTGGTAAGGACTTCTGTCTACTCAATAGTATGTCTATTCCCTGGACTGCTTGTGTTATTTCCAGGAAAAAGCTTTTTAGTTTCATAAGGGTCCATTTGTCAGTTGTTGTTTTTAATGCCTGTGTAACTGGAGACCTGCTCCAAAAGTCATTTCCTGGCCTATAAGTCGAAGTATATCTCCTGCTTTCTCTAAATATATCAAACTATTAGGTTTTATATTGAAGTTTGTGGTAGTTTGGATAAAACTGGCCCCCAGAAGTTTATAGAGAGTGGCATTATTGGAGGTGTGGTCTTGTTGGAGTAGCTGTGGCCCTGTTGGAGGAAGTGCATCACTAGGGGTGTGAGCTTTGAAGTCTCAGAAGCTCAGGCCAGGTCTAGTAGCTCACAGTCTCTTCCTGTTGTCTGCAGATCAAGATGTAGAACTCTCAACTACCTCTCCAGCACTATGTCTGCCTGCATGTCACCATGCTTCTTGCCATGATGATAATGGACTAAATCTCTGAACTGTAAGCCAGCCACTACCTGAATGTTTTTTCCTTTATAAGAGTTGTTCCATATATGGTATATAGTATAGTATAGTCTTGTGCAGGGTAAGAAACAAAGATCAAGTTTTATTCTTCACCATATAGCTATCCAGTTTGGCTCTCACCATTTGTTGGAAATTCTGTCTTTTCCCCAGTATAAACTTTGGCTTGCCAAAAAGTCAAGAGGCTGTAGGAATGTGAGTTTTTATATGAGTCTTCAATTCTGTTCCATTGATCAATGTGTATTTATGCAAGAACATGCTGCTTTTATTACTACACCTCTGCAATATAACTCAAAATCAGAGATGGTGATACCTCCCAATAGTGGTTTTATTGTTCAGGACAGTTTTGACTATCTTGAGTATATGTGTTTCCATACAAATTGTAAATTAAGAAAATCTGTGAAAAAAAGTATTGGAATTTTGATGGGTGTTCCATTGAATCTGTAGATTGCTTTTGGTAGGATGGGCATTTTCACCTTATGAATACAGGTGCTCTTTTCATCTTCTGGGGTCTGCTTCAACTTCTTTCTTCAGTGTCTGAGAAGTCTTCTTTGTACAAGTCTTTCAATTCATTACAGATATTTCTGAGGTCATTTTTAAAATGAGACTGTTTCCCTGATTTCTTTCTTGGTGTATTTGTTCTTGGTACATGGGAAGGCTTCTGATTTTTTAATGTTAATTTTGTGTTATACTACTTTCCTGAATATATTTATCAGTTGTAGGAATTTTCTGGTGGGATCTTTAGGATCTTTATGTATAAAATCATATCATTCTCAAATAAGGATACTTTGACTTCTTTGACTATTTGTGATCCCTTCTTCTCTGTCTCTTGTTTCAGTCCTCTAGATAATACTATAAGCACACTGTTGAACAGAAATGGAGACAGTAAATATTCTTGTCTTCTTCCTGATTTAGTAGAAATGCTTTGACTTTTTCCCAATTTAGCTGTGGGATTTCTTCATGTTGACTGTGGGATTGTTTTAAAATGCCTTTATTATGTTGGGAAATGTTGTCTATACCCTATGTTCTCCAGGACTTTTATCATGAAGGGATGTTGGATTAGCAGAAATTTGACTAAGATGGACTTCATGCACCTTCTGGAAAATTAAGCAGCATTCCAGACTTGTCCTTGCTCTAATCATCCCCATTCTTTTTCTTTCTTTTTGTTTGCTTGTTTTTTGTTTTGTTTTGCTTTCGAGACAGGGTTTCTCTGTGTAGCTTTGCAGCCTGTCCTGGCACTCGCTCTGTAGACCAGGCTGGTCTTGAACTCACAGAGATCCGCCCGTCTCCCAAGTGCTAGAATTAAAGGTGTGTGCCACCACCATCAGCCTATTCTCCAGACCTCACCCCAGGCCTTGTCCTTTGCCCTCCATTGCCTACATTTGACACCTTGCTCCTTTGCCTCAACTGGGTGTGTCATGCAAATGATTTCTAGAAGTCAGACAGGTTGCGGGGGAGGGAAAATCCAATTGTCTTCAGGGTTGTAACCCCTGTCTGTAGGACTCCAGTAGACAGACCTACATCCATGCACACACAGAATCACTAAGTGTACTCAGTGAGTTTAAAATGTGTGTGTGTATGTGTGTGTGTGTGTGTGTGTGTGTGTGTGTGTGTGTGTGTGTGTGAGAAAGAGAGAGAGTGAGAGAGAGAGAGAGAGAGAGAGAGAGAGAGAGAGAGAAAGATGAAGATGAAGTTGGGACAGAAAAGTGAGAGGTGTAGATGAGGGAGGAAACTGGAATGGATTTGATTAAAACACATTGTGCATATATGAAACTCTCAAACAACTAAAAAACAACTGTAGATGAGAAAGAAATTCAACAATTCCCTACCCAAAAAGTCAACTACATGCAAAGATAGTACAGGATTGAGAGACAGGAAACAAGGAGGCATATGGAAACAGTGTAACAAAGATGAAACTCTTATTATTAGCAATTATAGCACTTTACAGTACGTGTTCTCAAAGACAGACTGACAGAATGGATGGAAAACCATTACCCAAGTGTGTGCTGTCTAAGAGATTTATTTAATATAAAAGGACAAACCTATTTTTAAAAAGGGGGAAGGGGAAGTGTACAAACAAATATGGTCCATGCATACATTAAGAGACAAAATTAATTTGAAGTTGATGCAGAGAAGCTATGTATCTGCAGCCATCTAAACCTGGAAGGAAATAGCCTCTTTATCAAAGGAGCTCACTGTTAAATCTATGAGATGAAAAACAAAGAGAACTAGAACCCTGCCAGAGCCTAGGGGTATTTTGCTCATCGTTGAATGAGTGGCTGAGCTCCAGGAGCAGTGAAATCACTGCTTGCCTAAGCCAGTGGCCCCAAGGTTGCGTTTCCTATTTCCTGACTCTTAGAAGCAAATAACTGGAGGATGACAGACATTTAGTCCAGACCGCCTGCATTTGATCTGGGAAAGTCTGGGCCTTGGAGGGAAAGTGACAGCTGAAAAGTCATACGGAGAGGCTGGAGAGAGAACTCGGTAGCCCTGAGCACTAGCTGCTCCTCCAGAGGACCCAGGCTTGATTCCCAACACCCACAGGGCAATCCACAAACATCTGTAACTCCAGCCATAGAGGATATGACACCCTCTTCCAGCCTCTGCAGGCACCGCATGCACAAGATAGGCAGACACACACGCAGGAGAAAACCCATACACGTAAAACTTAAGGCAAAAGCCTCCATACACTGAGTGGCCTCCACACGCTTTTCATTAGACCAGATAATGTTTAATCCAACTTAAGCAGCCAGACTGATTCATTGATCCTTTTAGTTATACCCAGACAGCCTTGCTGGTTTCATATCAAATTCCTAATTGATTTTATATCTTTTGCCCTATTAAAAGTGATAGGGTTGCTGGGCAGTGGTAGCACACATCTTTAAACCCTGTATTCGGGTGGCAGAGGCAAGCGCATCTCTGTGAGTTGGAGGTCAGCCTGGTCTACATGAGCTAGTTCCAAGACAGTCTCCAAAGCTACAGAAAATCCCTGTCCTGAAAATCAAAAAAATGAAAAAAAAAAAGAAAGAAAGAAGGAAGAAGGAAGGAAGGAAAGAAAGGAAGGAAGGAAGGAAGGAAGGAAGGAAGGAAGGAAGGAAGGAGGGAGGGGGAAGGGAAGAAAGAAAAGTGACAGGTTTTTTTTATATTTTTATCTACATTTATTTTATGCCAAATTTATTCCCATGCCATAAGATTGCATTTCTTCAGTTTCTTCTGGGATATCTTTTTCCCCTGTGTACCTCCCTTCTCTTCTGGCTTTAGAACAATTTGTTCCTTTTCAGTGAGTTTCATCTCAGAGTGGCCAGGGAACACATACACGGGTTACTTCATCTGGTCATTAGCTCTGTTAAATTCGTCTGCGCACCTTGGGTGCTTTGCTCACCTGGATATATCCAATGACTAGAGCATCTACAGCTAAACCCTTCAGTTCAGCATCACTGTCTGCATCTTTAAGCATGTGCAGCAAAAATTCAACACTCTTTTCGGGCCACCAGCCCTGTGTCCTGCCCTGCTGTCTGATCTGGGAGCACGTACTGACTGCACCACCGTACTGCTATACACTACAATGTGTGCAACAACAGCACACATTGCTTTTTTAGGGCGACTTCTAACAAACTTCAGACTTTTGGCGGCTTTTCAAATATGCCTACCCTCAATGGCATGGGCAGTTTCACGGATGTTCTTAAAGTGAACACGAAGATTTGAATCTCTTGATTTGCATGATTTTGTAGGGTTGTCTGGATCACTAGAGTAGCAAACCATCTTCACAGGTCACCTCAGGGGCTTATGGGAAGGGGACAAAGGTGATAAGGTTCTAAAAGAGAGTGCAAAACAACACGAAAGTGATATTTGTATCTGGCAATACTTTTTCTTTACAAGTAGTATGTAAGTGTACAAATAGGGGTTTTATTAAGACATTTTCTAGCATATATATATCAGGTACTGTAATCATATTCACCCTTCACTGTTGGGAACAGTGAACCCCTGATCCTGAATTTCTTGTAAACAATTTGTTTTGCCCTGATCTGAGTGCCTACAGCTGCTCTGAGCACGAGACCCTCAGGAGTTCCTGAGGGCAGGAGAGTGGTTTCTGGTGCGTTTGGCTTGGGCGTGGCTATCCCTATATAAGCTGCCCCTGGACACAATAAAGAGGGTATTCTTGGGGGCATTCCTGTTTCAAGGATGACTCTCTGTCTTTGTGTGTTTCAATCTCCAGCCCCTTGCCCAGTTCATGAACTGTATGGTGGCACATACATGCAGACTGGCGTGGTATGCTGCACTTCACGATCCTCTCGATCCTCTCGTGCCCCTGGACCACTGCTTCTCGTTCGTCCCTGTCTCTTCACAGATACTCCCCTTCTGCTTTCATGTTTTCTCTTCGTTTTTTCTAATGCAGATTCCACATAAGAGAGAAAATGTGCTATTTATCTTTCTTAGTCTTTATCTTTTGGCTAGACAGGATGATCTCCAGTTCTATCCATTTCTCTGAAAAGGACATAATAGCATTACCCTTTATGTACATGTGCACTGTCTTTACCCATTCATCTGCTAGCGGTTGCTTGACTTGGTTGCGTAATTTGGCTATTATAAATAGTGTCTCAGTAAAGGTGTGCTAGTAGTCATCATGGCTGCGTGCTGACTTGGATTCCTTTGGGTGTACATCCAGGAATGTTAGGGTTGGGTCATTTGGTAGTCAGTACTTCCATTTTTGTTCTTTGAGCAACTTCTATTCTGATTTCTGTAGGGGCTATTTTAATTTACATTCCCCGGGAGAACGGCGGTGGTAGCTCACGCCTTTAATCCCAGCACTCGGGAGGAAGAGGCAGGCGGATCTCTGTGAGTTCGGGACCAGCCTGGTCTACAAGAGCTAGTTCCAGGACAGGCTCCAAAACCACAGAGAAACCCTGTCTCAAAAAACCAAAAAAAAAAAAAAAAAAAAAAAAAAAAAAAAAAAAAAAAAGAGTGATTTCCCCCCTCCCTCCCGTAACCTAACCAGATTTTGTTGTTTTCTTGATGCTAGCTGTTGGGAGAGGCTGCTCGTTCGTTCCCAGCCCCACACAGAAACTGTATTATTTGAATCACTGCTTAACCTAGATGTTAGCACGGGATGAGATATGGGGGTTTGGTTTAGTTTTCTACGTGTAAATACTTTTTAAAGACACATTTGTTGAAGAGATTATATTTTCTCCCACATGTTTTTGCCACCCTTATCAAAAATCAGAGGGCTTGTTTCTGCGCACTACAGCCTGTTCCATTCATCTGCTTTTCTGTTTTTGTGCCAGGACCACATGAGTTCATTACTATAGCTATGAGGTACAATTTGGAATTGGCATTGTGATACGCCTAACACTGCTCTTTCTCTTAAAGATTGTTTTCGATGCTTTGGAAAATTGTGTTTCCATATAGATTTATAAGTGAATTTTTTTTTAGTTGTGTTAAAAATGCCATTTGTATTTTGGTTAAGATTGTCTTGAATCTATAGATCACTCTTTAAATTTCCTTTTGGATTTTTACTATGGCTAACCAATCATTTGAACTTGTATGTTATGTTGTTCAATTTCTGTGTTTGAATAGCTTTTTCTAGTGTCTCTTGTTATTGATCTATAATTTTATTCCATTATGATCTGATAAGATTCAAGAACTTACTGCCTTCTCCTTTTTGTATTTGCTAAAGTTTGTTTTATGGATTAAAATGTGGTCTGTTTTAGAGGAAGTCCAGAGAGTTGGTGGGAAGAATTTGTATTCCATAGCTACTGAACATGCTGCAAATGTCGATGTGTTTTCTTGTCGATTCAACCTACAGTGCAGGCTTTTATTTTATTTTATTGTTCTAAGTTTCTTGCAAGTATATATTCTGTTTTAAGCATATTCACTTTCAAAATGTCCTAACTACTGTTTAGTTTAACTCAGAAGCTCCTCTGTTGATTTTTTTTTAATTTGGAAGATTCACTATTGATAAGAATGGGTTACTGGATTCACTAGTACAGTATTTTGGATCTCTTTGTTTCTTTATGTCCTGTAGTTCTTGTTTCATAATAATTGTGGTGGTTGAACAAGAATAGCCCCTGTGGGTTCATATGTTTGAATACATAGTCTCCAGTTAGTGGAACTGTTTAAGAAAGATTAGGAAAAAAAATGACCTCATTAGAAGATGTGTGTCACTGGGGATTTGCTTTGAGGTTTCAAAAGTCCCTGCCCGGTCCAGTAATCCCACCTTAACCCCCTGCCTGGGGATCAGAATGTGAAGTTCTCAGCTTCTGCTCCAGGGCCATGCCTATCTACTTCCTGCCATGGTGATAATAGGCTAATGTAGTTGTATGTTATTTTATTTTAATAAATAAATAAAGCTTGCCTGAAGGTCCATGCAAAGCAGTCACACCAGTCAGCCATACAGGCCAGACACTGGTGATACACACCTTTAATCCAGCAGCCACACTAGTTAGCCATAGAGGCTGGCAGTGGTGCACGCCTTTAATCCCGGCACTTGAGAGGAATATGAAATGGGAGGAGACAGGTTTCACACTCAGTCTCATTCTGAGGATTCTTGGAGACAGGATCACCATTTCGCTTTGAGGTAGAGGTAAGAGCCAGTGGCTGCTTGCTTTGCTTCTCTGATCTTCAGGTTGAACCCCAATATCTGTCTCTGGGTCTTTATTATTCATGCTACAGACTAATCCTCTGAAACTGTAAGCAAGTCTCCAATTAAATGCTTTCTTTTGTAAGAGTTGCCTTGGTCATGGTTTCTCTTCACAGCAATTAAACGATAACTAAGACAGATGTGTATCTTACAATGATTAAAGAATAAGTTTAACAGAAAGATTGACAATGATAATTTTGTATGTGTTCAATAATAGAATCTCAAAATACATGAAATAAAAATGGACAGAATCAAAGGGAATAATATATAACTCCACAATCACAGTAGGAAATTTACCAATGCAAAAAACTAGATTTTTTAAGTCACTTAGTATATAGATGACTTGTGTAACTATCCTATTTGATTCTTACTGACTTAAGCTCCATTAAACTATCCTAATGATACTTACTATGGTATCATTATTGGCTGAGACATGTACACAATCCATTCAAACATCATACACTCCATACATGTTATTTTTGACATATGTGGTAGTTGTTGTCTTTTAGGAAGACAGAAGATGAATCCTTATTTGCAGCCATCAGCTGAAGTTAGAATTTGGAGATGGGGTGAAGAGAAGGCTCAATGGTTAAAACACTTGTTGCTCTTGCGAAGGACTTGGGGTCCATTCCCAGCACCCACGTGGTGGCTTTTACAATTCCAATTTCAGTGTTTCTGATGCCCCTTTGGTCTCTGTGGGCATTACATGCAGGTGGCACACATATAAACATGCAGGAAAAACATTCATACAAATAGAATAAAAACAATAAATTTTGAGAAAAGAATTTAAAGCTACTAAAGCCTTCCCTAGAAAGAAAAAGAAAATTACTGAGTTTTAATATAACTTCTAAGTTCTGATTTTATTTTTTCATCCTAACATTTGTAGGAAGAAGTTAAGGCCAAAAGGAACCGACCTAGAGTCTGTCTGGTGCTGTCAGAGGTCCTGATCATGCCTAGTCAATGAGGGATGAGCAGGAAATATCAACTGTCCATAGACCAGAAAGCCTGGGTGCTGGAGAGGGTATGCAAGTTTTCCCCATTGTTAAATAAATGAGTCTGTTGTAAGCCTTCTACCTGACTCCCAGTGTCTGTGTTCCTTCACGTTTCACCTTTTTACCCCCTCACTTGAGGAAGACATTAGGGTCCAGCAACAAACACTATCTTTATCTCATTGTTCCTTGGCTCTTTTACTGTTAGGGCTTAAGTCAACACAGAAAACAAAACATTTCGAAACTTAAGAGTACAACAGGCAGGTAAAAATGCTTACTGTAAGGTGGCTGAAAGTATTTCTAGACTTTAAATCTTAAAAATTTTTAAATCTGAAATAGAAGTGGGGAATTTTCTTTGCTTTGGCTGACCCACAATGTAATTCAAATGAAAAAGCAGATAGGTCTCTGCACAACCCCTTGATGTTGAAGAAAATTGAACTAGATCCCATGTAAACAAACCAATTGCTGGACAGATAGTTGAGTAAGTCATTCACTTAACTCTAATGCATATGTATTCTGCCAAGTTTTATTACTTTCAGAATCAACTGCAAGTTCAGATTATTAGATGTAAATCAGAAGGCAACTTTCCAAGTTGAGAGAAGAGAACTGCCTTGGTCTATGAATAAAAACTTTGCACAGGGTTGACTAACAGAAGCTTCAAAGCCTGTGATTAATCAGAAAGGCGTGGATTAAAGAGCAGATGGGGTTGTGTGCTGGGATTGCTCTTGGATGGCTAATGTACAAGCTGTGTCTTAGTCCTTTTCTGCTGCTGTAATTAAGTCCTTGAGACTATGTGACTTATAATGAATAGAGGTTTACTTAACTAGTAAGAAAACAAAAAATCTGTGGGCATGATGATTTTAGAACTTGATTTGACAGAGGGAGTTGCATGGTGAGACCGCGAAACGTGTGTGCTGGGGTCTCCTTTCTTCTTAGTGAGGAACCAGTTCCAACATGGGGTTGGAGCACATCCTCATGATCTTAAAACATCCTAAGTATCTACCAAAAGCTCAAGCTACAGACATCACCTTTGTATT
Source organism: Microtus ochrogaster (assembly GCF_000317375.1). NCBI lineage: Eukaryota > Metazoa > Chordata > Mammalia > Rodentia > Cricetidae > Microtus > Microtus ochrogaster. The sequence continues at coordinate 36,756,668 of NC_022022.1, read as the reverse complement.
AATCGGTGATTAAGTCTCCACTAGAGGAAAGTTGGGTAACACATTTAACTCAAATTACCAAAAAAAAAAAATCTAGATGTAAGAAGAGCCAGACAATGGATGCCGTTGCTGTGAACACTGTCTTTATCCTCCATGTCTTCAATCCCTTTTGGTAATTTCTAACCATGTGGAGTAGAAGGCGGAGAGCAGGGAAGGGCAGAAAGAAGACAGCAATGGTGTACTGAAGAGCACATCTTACCACTTCCAGAAGTAATGGCTAGTTTCTCTATAAGCTGCCTCCACCGCAGACCACATCAACATCACAGCAAGTGCAGCAAGAATAAGTACTGAGAAAGGCCGGCTATTACACTTCAGTCTCTCCCAGGAATGTCTTATCTTTCATCCATTAACACGGCCTTAGGCCAAGGATGTTCTTTATGAACTGCATGCAGATAAGAAATCAAATCTTCAATATTTTGAATGAGCTTTGGTTTTTATAAGTCTTTATAGCTGCTGGCTTCATTTACCTTTCAAAGAAAAACAAATGAGCTGACTGCATGCATCATTATAGCTAAGGAATTTAAATTCTTTCAGTACTAAAGGGATAGGGAGGGCAAAAATTGAGATCAACTTTTGGCATGATACTTAGGGCAAGTAAAACATGTACTAATGAAAAATGATTCATTCTGAAATGTTAGTCTACATCATGAATCAGTAGGAGAAAAAAAGCCCTTGAAGCTTAATGGTTTTAGAAATAAGATTCGAAATTGAAAAATAGACGTGATGTAAAAAACCTCAATAGGCTATAAGAAATAATTCAATTTATTATTGTATTACTATGGCCACATCATGTCCAGAAAAGGAATTGCAACTGAGAAACCATGTTACTCAGTGTTTTTTCAACCAGATATAACTGAATTTTAACATTGTGTAGTTGTATGTGAATGGCACCTACATAGTGAGTTTTGACATGTTGCAGTCTCCATGTAAAGGACATCTTTATCAACAACTGGCTTAAAAATAAGTAATTTTTCTTATTGTGATAAAACTCTCCATTATTTCCCCTTTATTTTTATTATTAAGTATAGTAAAACTCAGAGTTGAGCACAATTTGATTGAGATCAAAGATTATAATCCAGTTGATTGATATAATTTTATTAACTAAGCATAAGACTTTTTATGTAAAGTCAGGATGTCATACATTTTTAGGTAAATAATTACCCCAAATATAGACTTTTTGTTAGTGTGATAAAAAGATGTTGATAATATAGGTAAGCTGTATTTCTGAAGAATTTATATTAAGACCAATGTAACAGAACAAAGCCAGCAGCATGTTAAATTCAGTGTAAAACCCTTCAAAACGTTCCTTTTGCCAATAGGATAGTGTCTACAATAACACAGATTTAATAAAAATTCAATTTTAAAATTGATCATTTTCATTCTTTGTTTAAAAATAAAATAGCTCTTATTCTTAGCACATAAAAAAGCAAAAAGTGTCTTTCACAAGTGAACTCATGAGAAAAATCTTGAATATCTTCTCTGTAGCCCCAGTTTCAAGTCAAAAGACTAGGTCGGTGTCCACGTGACTTAAGTCCCAGCTGTATAAGCTGCTTCAGAGGTGTTTAGAGATTGCTTATGGCAGGATACCACAGCCTGAAACATGGTTTTCTGGACTTGTGGAGATCTTCTAAGCCTCCTTATGGTGATGAAGGCAGCTGAAAGACAGTAGCTGAATCTCATTTTTCTCCAATAAAGTACTTTGGGAGGTTCTTCTATGATATCCAGTACAGCCAACAGCTGAGTCTGGATCTCAGACTACTTGCATATGTGTGTGCAGTTAGGTACCTTAAAAATAAAACTTCATAGGTTTTATTTTAAAGGTGGCGCACTGCCTTTAATCCCAGCACTTGGGAGGCAGGGCAGGCAGGTCTCTGTGAGTTTGAGGCCAGCCTGGTCGACTAGAGCTAGTTCCAGGACAGCTAGGACCATTACACGGAGAAACCATGTCTCGAATAGATAGATAGATAGATAGATAGATAGATAGATAGATAGATAGATAGATAGATAGACAGACGATAGATAGACAGACGATAGATAGATAGATAGATAGATAGATAGATAGATAGATAGATAGACAGACAGACAGATGGATAGATAAGTAAATGAAACTTCATTTGGTGGGCAACTTACAGTTAAACCACTAAAGCAATACACATGTGAATTATCAGCATATAAAAATAAATATGCAAATGACTGTAATATACTTTTCCAAAATAGCATCTTTAATAGGCCACCTTTCATAAGACTCTTTATGAAGTGACGTACTTTAGGCTGTTTTATATTTCAGAAGTACTGAGAACCAGCGGTTCTTATTTTTAAATAGGAAAGTGTCTTTCCAGCCACACCCAAATAAATGGGATGTGTGCACATGAAGAACCGGTGCTTATAAACACGTTTATTGTAATTTAAAGCATCAATTAAACAAGTTTAATAAGCACTTTACACTCATAAGCAGCTTTTTACAATACTGAATGCTCTAAGGTACAAAGTCTGATATTAGTTTTCCACTCCAGGAGCAGCAAGTCTACACAGAAACTCAAGAGTCAATACAATGGGTCCTATCAGGTGCAGTTTGCTTAACGAAGCCCCACTAAAATGTAGTGTTCGGCAAATAGCATAAGAAGAGTGAAGAAGGTGTAAAAGTGATTTTTTTTAATAGGGTAGAGAATTTAGATACTTCAGAAAAATTCTATCAAGGGCAAGCTTAAAGAACAGGACTATTTAAACATACAACGTAGACTATATCCTCATGACTGATTATATCCACTGTCCTCCCTACCCTTAAAAACCCCAGCAATCTAAGAAACCATTTTAGCATGCTTGAGGACGATGTGGTCTGGGAATTTGGACAGGACACAGGATTGCTCGTCTCTTTTCTTGATGTCTCTAGTCTCGTGTCAGATGACTTAAACAACTCAGGGCCAGAACAGCTGAGAACAAAGTTGATTAATGACAGGGCTGGAACGATGGGAAGGCTTGGCTGAGCTATCACTATTGACCACATCTAGGTATGGTCTCTGCTTGAGGTTCTGTGTTCTACAGAATTGTTCCTGGGTTCTAGGAGGTTCAAGCTAACAGAATGCGTTCTAAGAACGTATGGGAGCTTTTAACTGCCACAGTTATTACATTTGTTCAGGGTCCTAGAGAAATCAGTGGCTGTAGATTTGGACTTGGAAAGTCGAATGCTTTGCTGATGGCACAAATCCCTGAATATATACAGTGGGTACTACAACTGTCTGTCAAAATCTTCCTGGCCTTCTTGAGGAAGAGTTATGGGTAGGCGCATGACATTGCCCAGAGACATTCTTCAGCCTCATCTGAAACTAGACACAATCAAGTCACTACCTTTCCACGGCAAAATGTGAGTGGGGATGTCTATTTTTGAGCCATAGACATAGAATGTTATCACCCTCCATGATCTCCTTTTCTTCTCAGAAAGTAGGTCATGGAGTTCCCTGACAAGCTTTCAGATATGCAACTGCAAAGATGCCATAATTACTAGTAGAACAAGAAAGAAAAGGCAGAAGTTCTCTGACGGCCTCAGGCGGAAGAGCCAGCCTGATAACTTGCTGTTCTGTGCAGTCCTGTGCACTAATATTACTGTTTCATTACAATAACAAAAACTTTATGTAGGTTATTTATGAAAAGTGGTTTTTTTAATAATAAAAAAAATCAAAACTGAGCTCACAGTTCTTGAGGCTTTAAGTCTAAATGGCTTCACTTCTGCAAAGAGGCTGCGCTGTCTTGTGCTAGAGAGCGATGCCAGCAAAGAATGCCAAAGTGTGCAGTTGTGATGCCTGTTTGGGGCTGTCACCTTGACCACATCTGGAACTGACTTAAACCCCAAGTGGCCAGATTCACCTGTAAGGGGTTTTTCGTAATTAAATCTTTGCAGTGGGAAGATGCACTTTAAATCCAGATCTTTTGAAGGGCGTGGTTCTTGGAATAAGAATCTCTCCCATTGGCTTTTGGTGAACTGCTTGGATTAGGAGGTGTGCCCTTGTTGGAGTAGGTGTGTTGCTGGGTGTAGACTTTGAGGTTTCAAGTCTGCTCCAGGCCCAGTATCCCTTTCTGTGCCTCTGTAGACCAGGATGTAGCTCTCGGCTACTTCTCTGGCATCTTACCTGCTTGCTACCATACTCTCTGCCACGATAGTGAACTAAGTAAGCCTCAGAAACTGTAAGCGAGTCTTACCTCACTTAAATGCTTTCTTTTCTAAGAGTAGCTTTGCTCATGATGTCTCATCACTCAAAAGAACAGTGACTGAGACAGGTGGGAAGTGCCCCCTTCCATTTGGGAGTCACCTTCTGGTGCCAGGCTAAATAGAGGAAAAGGAAGAAAGGCCTGCTTTCTGCCTTCTTGCCCTTGCTCTCTCTGACATGTTCATTCATTCACTGGTGTAAGAGCCCACTTCTTTAGGACTCCAATGTACACTGAGGGCCAGCTGAGATATATAGCCTCCAGATGGAACAATAACTGGACTCTTTGACTTTCTATTGGTAGGCAGCCATTGTTGGACTAACTGGGTCACAGACTGTAAGTAAACCATGCTAATAAATCCCTTTTACATATGTGTTTGTTGTGTGTATGCATATAATTATATATGCATATATCATATATAACCATATATATATATATATATATATATAT
>NC_022022.1:36702271-36751879 GCF_000317375.1 Microtus ochrogaster | reverse complement strand
TATATATATATATTCCAACACACACACACACAGAGTTCTACTCCTCTAGAGAACCCTAACTCATACACATGTGAAGCCTAGAAGCAGAAAGCAGTGAGTGGGGCAGAAAATGATGACCGGGATTAGACTTGCTTCTTTTCTTTTTTATTATTTATTTATTTTTTTGGTTTTTCAAGACAGGGTTTCTCTGTGGTTTTGGAGCCTGTCCTGGAACTAGCTCATGTAGACCAGGCTGGTCTCGAACTCACAGAGATCCGCCTGCCTCTTCCTCCCGAGTGCTGGGATTAAAGGCGTGCGCCACCACTGCCCGGCTGACTTGCTTCTTTTAAAGCAGCCTCAAGAGAGAACAATCACAGGGTTACATAGGAACTCTCTTTATTCTCAGGTTCTCCCTGCCAGAAGGCCGATCCCTGAAAGGTTCCACAGCAACTCCCAGTACTGACACTTTAGCGAATGGGTTCCAAACGCGGGAAGCTTTGAGAGGACATAAGGCACCTCCAACCTGCATCAGGAGAAGAGAAACATAACCAGTGTTCCAGAGTCTGTTACAAAGGGCAATTTACCATATACATTGTTACAGTAGCCTGATGCTGAGGAACTGATCGGTTCCGGAGTCTGTTACAAAGCGTAATTTACCAGATACATTGTTGCGGTTCCAGAGTCTGTTACCAAGGGCAATTTACTATATACATTGTTGCGGTTCCAGAGTCTGTTACAAAGGGCAATTTACCATATATATTGCTACAGTAGCCTGATGCTGAGGAACTGAGCCGGGAAAGAAGGTTCCTGCCACGCTCCTCCTCCTCAAACCCTCTCAGGCATTCTGCATGGTCAGTAGTTTTGGCACTTATTCATCTGGACTGCCATTGGACAGTTACAGTTTTGCTTTAAAGCAAGCACTAGTTAGTGGCCATAATTTTAATAAGCTGTCTCGTTTTCATGTTCCCTTTTCATTTTCACAAAGACAACTCAAATTTCTCATGTATTAACAACTTCTCACAGGAAAAGCCCATGATGCTTGATATGATTTGAATATGGTATGGACCCACTGAACACTTGTGTTGAAATTTGGTTTCCGCTGTAGCAGTGTGGAGAGGTGACGGGTCTTTTACAGGGTGCTGTGGATGTTAAGAGAACGGCTGCTGGGCGTAGTGACACATCCCTATAACTCCAGCTCCACTTGGGAGACTGAAACCGGAGGGTTGAGTTTGAAGTCAGAATAGGCTGTGTAACAGGGGCCCTATCTCAACAGATTAACTCACAAATAAATAGTGAGTCCGAAGGAAGCAGTGTCTTTCTCATGAGACTGGGTTAATTCTCATGGGACTGGATTAGCTAGTCCCCCAGCAGGCTGTCATTAGTGAGGGTGTGCTGGAGAGGTTATGTCAACTGGAGGAGGGAACCTCAATTAAGATAATACCTTCAAAAGACTGGCCTGTAAGCAAGCCTATAGGGCATTCTCTTAATTAGAGATTGATGGCAGAGGGCTCAACACATCGTGGGTGCTGCCATTCCTGGGCTGGTGGTCCTAAGTTCTATAAGAAAGCAGTCTGAGTAAGCCGGTAAGCAGCACCCCTCCACGGCCTCTGCATTGGCTTCTGCCTGCAGGTTCATACCCTGTTGGAGTTTTTGTCCTGACTTCCTTCAAGGATGGACTATCATGTGGAAGAATAAGGCAAATAAACCCCTTCCTCCCCAACTTGCATTTCGGTCATGGTGTTTCATCATATTAACAGAAATCCTAACTCAGACAGAAGGCGTCACTTGTAGGTGACACCTTTTCTATCTATGAATGTCTTCCACTCTCTTCTTTGCATGAGACCTTCATCAGGTTCAGCTACCTGGACTTCCCATACAACCTGTCTCTACTTCATACCTCACCCAGTCTCAGGCGTTTCTTTATAGCAACAGAAAATGAACAAAGGCCGTAGTAAGTCAGAAGCTCTGGAAGCACAGAGATCCTGTTTCATCATTGACACGGAGCATTGCTAATCCAGTCACCAGCCGCAGCCCTACACTTTAGCAGCTCTCCTTCGGAGCCTGCAGAAGACGTGCAAGGTCAAATCCATTTCCTTAGCAGTAGTAGGATGCCCGTTTTCTTTTTCACTCTGATGGCATTTTTCGGGGATTGTGTGGGAGAGGATAAGGCTATTACTTTTAAAGATTAATGAGCTGTAAGCCTGTATATTCTTGTGTTTTAAAACTTCTTTGGTTTTAACTTCTAAAGAGTAAACTTCAGAAGATGTAACTCATCAGGTCTTTGATAATGTTAATACAAGAGATCTTCAATGTTTATATTATTTCCAGGTGCTAAAACAAAACACAGAATAGATGGCTTACCAAAACAGAAATTTGTTTCTCACAGTTTGGGTGGCAGGAAGTCCCAGATGAGTGTGCCATGGCAGCTGTGTTTCAGTGAGGGCCATTTTCAAGTTGAAGAGTGCTGGACTCTCCCTGCGCTCAAGAACACAGGAGTTCTCCCAAGACTTTTCTACACGGACACACATCTTGTCCACAAAGGGGTCTGCTGTTGTTAGAACATGAAAAGTCCTCCACAGGCTGACAAGTTTGCCCTGTTTTGGGAAGTGGAACCTTATGGACGTGGATAGCTGCTGAAAAAGCCAGGAGCCCAAACAAATCCTTGACTCCCTCGTTTCTTGTCAGGTATTTGGTCACATGTTGACAACAGTAATCTAGGCTCTAGTCATGTGACCTAAGTACTGTCCCAAGGCCCTCCCTCCTAAGGGCACAACTATTAGGCTGCCATGATTTCGGGGGGGGGGGGCATTCAGTTCCAGAGACTGAGGGTTCCTGAGTGTGCAGAATGAGGAGTGGGTCTCTGCATTTATATGTGGGCTTTGTGTGTGTGTGTGTGTGTGTGTATCCTTTTTTTTTTTTTGGTCCTATTCCAATGTGTTAGATTATTGCCTTATCTCGTTTTATACTTTATTATTCTTTAGAAGTCTGTCTCTTTTTTTTCCAATGAGGGACAGAAAGGGGTGGATCTGAACGGGAGGGGAGGTGGAACTGGGAGGAGTAGGAGAGAAAACCATAAACAGGATATATTATTGTAGGGGATATTATTTTAAGGTGTGTTACTTCTGTTTATGCTGTGGAACATTTGTTTAATGTTTAATGATGTAAAAATGTGCTGCTTTTGTTTATGCTGTATTTTTTTAATTCTGTGAAGCTGTGTTACTTTGCCTGTCTAAAAGACCTGATGGTCTAATAAGGAGTTGAACAGCCAATAGCAAGGCAGGAGAAAGGATAGGCAGGGCTGGCAGGCAGAGAGCTTAAATAGAAGAAGAAACTAGAGGAGCAAGAGAACAAGAGGAGGAGGATGGCAGGAGACAGCCCAGCATTAGAGTGAAAGTAAGATATACAGGAGTAAGGACAGGAAAATGCTCAGAGACAAAAGGCAGTCTGGATAACTTAAGAAAAGCTGGCAAGAAACAAGCCGAGCTAAGGCCGGGCATTCATAACTAAGAATAAACCTTTGTGTGTAATTTATCTGGGATCTAGGTTGTGAGACCCACAAAAAGCTAAAGAGTAAAAAGAGTTAAGAAATTAAAAACAACATATTATATGGCTAAAAAAATTATTTTTAATAGAAAGAAAAAACTATACAGACAAAATAAAACTTTACTTTCCAATCATGGTTTAAAACACCTTTCCAGGACTTCAGTGACTGTACCAAGGGAGAAGGTGGCATTTTCTGATATCTCTTTCAGGAGACCTTTTATACACTTGGAAGAAATTCCCAAATAATTTTATTTGGGATAACAACTGAAATATCAGAATCTGAGAATGATCAAACTATAACAGGAAAAGGAGCAAGGTTAACTTGTTTGTGGAGGGTAAGAAGAGGCATGGACTCAGTACTGACGTGAAAAGTACCGCAGCCTACTGTGTGGCCTTCTGTGCAAACTTAGTGAAGTCTTGATATGCTAGAGATAGTGAGTGACTATAAGGCTCACTGGTGGTAGATTGCATTTCTGGCCCACAGCAATGTAGGCACTCAAGAAATACAAGCAGTGTGGATGCTGTGGAAATATATGTGGGAAAGAAAATTAACAAGCATTTGAAAATAGCCTACCAGAGACTCCTGGAAACTGGATTGGAAGAAAGAGGCCCTTAACTTTAGAGGTTGTGCCCCTGCGCATCCAGGGCAGAATAGTTCATTCTCTGGTTAGCGAGGCCCTGGCTAAGATATACCTTCAGAAATGTAGAACATAGTTATTTACTTCTTGTGAAATACTATATTGCACTGTGTAAAACGTGCGCCTTTCTAGTGATTAAAGTCTAATAGAAGAGCTATATTACATACACTGACTCTACAGAGAAAGGAATTTAAGTGCCTATAAAATGCAAAAAACAAAGTACTGTGGCAAGACTCCATCAGGCCCAAGATGTAATTATTATTTATAATTTGCCCAGCTGCTGGTGCCGGGATCCTTAGGGAACAAGCACACCAGATATATATACATACATACATACATATATACATATATATATATATATATATGGTCATCTCTAGCTAAAAATCTTTAAAATATATGTGAAAACATCATTTAAAAGGTGCTGAATAACTAGTGGTACAAACTAGGTATTTTAATGACTTTAATAGAAATTTAAATTTCTTTCCTCCTTTTTTAATATAAATTAAACAATAATAAAGTGAACTTTAAAATCATTTATAAGCAGGGGCTGAAACATATCTGAACACACTTCGGAATCAAATTTGATAAACATTTCCATAAAACTTTTCCAAGCATACATCATTCTGATAAGCACGATTTCTTTTCTTTTAGCCCCCCCCCCCCAACAAAAATAAAGCTGGGTGATAGATTTTAAACTTAATTTGCTTTGAAAACTATGATTCTGAAGTTTTTATGCCTGCCTCCATTTTGGGTTGTATTACATTCCAGAGCAAAATTTATCTCAGAAGTAATTCCTACAATGTAGCGATATTTTATTTGTATTTTAATAAATAAAACTTGCCTGAAGATCAGAGTGCAAAGCCAAGCCACTAGAGGTCAGGGAGTGGTGGCACACACCATTAATCTCAGGACTCAGAAGACAGAGGCAGTTGGATCTCTGAGTTCAAGGCTACCCTGGACTATACAAGATTGATCCGGAAACAGATCAAGGTGGTGGCAGCATCTCACATCTTTAATCTCAGTGGTTGGGAGTTACATATCTTTAACCCCAGCACTAGGAAGGTGGCAGACAGGAGAGATATGGCTGGGCTGAGAGAGGACTATAACGAGGAAGAGACAGGAACTCACTGGAGTGTGGAGACACAGTGTAGTCTAGGCAGTCTGAGGATCGCCCCTTCAGTCTGAGCATTGGTAGAGGTTAAAGGTCTCTCATGGCTTACTGCTCTTTTTCTCTGATCGTTAGGTTTAACCCCACATCTGTCTCTGGACTATCATACTTGTTTTAACACTGGAACTGTGAAACATTTGAAGTTTTTCCTGCGGTAACATTCTGAGGGTGCATAATGCTCTGAGTTTATATGAGGATTCTATTTTAAAGCACAGTGTAGACTACAACCAGTCAGAGTGGCAAATGGAATGCAGGTTCTGAGACTTAGCTCTTTTTTTGTCTTGTTTAGTGATAACTATCTTTTTCCTAATTAGTCAAACTAGGACTTATAATTTTCAACTTACTGTTAGATGTAGACTACATATTTAAGTGCTGCCTAGATCTAAAATTCCGGGCTGCTGAAATGTGAACATTTTCTCTTTAGATCTAAATTTGTTTTTCTAACAATGCTCATTGTATGTGTTTCTATTTTTCTAAGATCTTGCACGTTTGTTTACCTATTAATTTGAGACATGGTCTCACTATGCAGCTTTTCTGATCTGAACTCATTATGTAGACCAGGTGGGCCACAACCTCAGCCTTCTGTCTACTTCTGCTTCTTAACCACTGGACTAAAGGGGTGCACCACCACATCTGGGATCTTAGTTTGGGTTTTTATTACTGTAAAAAGACACCACGGCCACAGCAACTCTTATAAAGAAACAGCTCATTGGGGTGACTTGCTCTCAGAGGTTCAGTCCATTATTATCATCGTGGCAGAGAGCAATGACCGTGTGCAGGCAGATGTGGTATTTGAGCTGAGAGTCCTTCATCTTGACTCAGAGGCAACAGATGTTGATTAAAAGTAACACTGAGGGAAGCTTGAGCAAGAGACCTCAAAGGCTGTCCCCACAGTGACACACTTCCTCCAATAAGGCCATATCTCCTAATAGTGCCACTCACTTTGGGGGCCATTATCTTCAAACCACCACACCTGGAATTACATGAGTAATTCTTTTTTTTTTTTTTTTTTGGTTTTTCGAGACAGGGTTTCTCTGTGGCTTTGGAGCCTGTCTTGGAACTAGCTCTGTAGACCAGGCTGGTCTCGAACTCACAGAGATCCACCTGCCTCTGCCTCCTGAGTGCTGGGATTAAAGGCGTGCGCCACCATTGCCCAGCGAGTAATTCTTAATTTAACAGTTAAGCACTTACTATGTGTATACTGGATATCACATCTTTCCTGGAGTAAGGCAAATATACACACACACACACACACACACACACACACACACACACATTTTAATAGGCATTCAGTATCCCTGAATTGACACTTTAAATGTTAAAGTTTGTTATGCATCTTTTACAATAAAAATCATACTACTCATATATTAACTCCCCCTAACACTTTGTACCTACCATTTAAAATCATATTATAGTTGTTTTGGACACAACACTGCTTCCCCAAAAGTATCCCCACCCTTCTTAATCCTATTTATAACTCGAGTCTAACTCCCCCTGGCTATAGTTTCTAGGGAAGGTAATTATCTATCCTGGCTTTTCCAAGTGCTGTTAGTTCCTTGTTTCTTCCTTGATTAATAAGACTCCGTATTACTAGCAAGAGTTAAAAACATTACAGACATTACAGCAAGTATGAAGATAATGTAACGTATTTCAGATGTACAGATTTGCTTTTCTAGAAGCAAAGGTTATTAAAAGTCGATTCCAGACCTAGCAAACTTTCAAATTCTGCACTATGATTAAGAAATAAACTGGATGTCAGGTGGTGGTGGCACACACCTTTAATCCCAGCACTTCAGAGGCTGAGGCAGGTGGATCTCTGGGTTTGAGATCTTCAAATTGAGTTCCAAAATGGCCAGGGCTACACAGAGAAAGCCTGGCTCGAAAACCAAAACCAAAACCAAAAGCAAAGCAAACCAAACCAAACCAAAAAAAACAAAAAAAGAGAGAGAAACTGGATGTATGTTTACAAATTAATATTTCATTAAAGTTATATTAATATTTCATTAGTTATAATCAATGTTTAGAAGTGAAACAGTATTAGCCATTAAACACATTCTAATAATTATTATGTAATTTAATATTTAAGTACTTGTTACTTTTATCATTTTCTATCTAGGTAATTCATTAAATATGAATAGTAAAAGTTTTGAAGAATGCGCCAGACTTTGTCATATATTGTGAGTTGCAGTCACCGTACTCTAAATCATCAATGTTTGTTGAAACATACTCATCCGACTCGGCGCTACCTACCTAAAGCCTGCCTTTTAACTCCTAATCTTTACCTAAATATCCATGACCACCTTGTCCACACAGCTTTAACCAGCACTGTATACTTATGCTTCAGGATATGCCCAAGTGAAGCAAATGCAGAGGATGTCCATTCACTGATTAGACAAAACAAAAGCTACAGTTTTGAGTTACTTGCGAAACATAGTGTTACTTTTAGAAGACTAAGCTAGTTACTAAGTAGACGACTGAGTTCTCCCTGATCCCTTCCTAAGCACAGTTGGCTTTTGTCCACTCCAGACCTTGATTCTGCCTATCTCTTTCCATTAAACTTAGTTTAAAAAAAAAAAAAAGCAACGAATGAGCTAGTTCAACTTTGCGCTCGGTAGTTTCCCAGCCCAAACCACAGTTCAGAGTAGCGCTCGAGGAAAAGGCAGCTTGTAGGGATTGCACTCAGAAGTTGTGGGCGCTCTAGTCCCTCCGACTTTTTTCGAAAAGTGCCTTTTCCAGGCCAGCCCGGCTCGCGGGGCACCTGACTGGTGGCGAAAGGGCAAGAGCGAAAGGCAGGAGGATGACAGGTTGGGGAGGGAGCGCGCGGGGCAGGCCGGGTCTGGGCGCGGCTCCGGAGAAAGGCCTGGGGAGCGAAGGCCCGACCAGCCGACAGCGCCCAGACCTAGCGTTCGCGCAGGGCCGTTAAACGCGGCAGGAGGTGGGTGTGGCCTGCACGCTCTTCCCGTCTCCCGGAGACGCGAGCCCAGACCTCTCGGCCCAGTGTCACCCCGGCCCGCCCGGAGCCGGCCCCGCCCAGCCCGTCCGGCCCGCGCCGCTGGCCCCGGGGTCCCCGCCATCCCCCGCATCTTCCCTTACCCCACCCAGCCGGGGGCGGGGCCGTGGCCGTCACGTGCGCCGGCGGCCGCCAAGCGAGGCAGCTTTTGCGACGCGGTGACAGCCAAATGGTGCGACAGGGGGAGCTGCCGCCGCGGCCGCTGCGCCCCGCACCGAGAGCTCCGAGGCGGCTCCCGGCGTCGCCCTGAGGGAGCGGCTGAGGGGACAGAGTCCGGCGGGCGGCGGCGGGCGGCGAGGGGGAGCCACGCCGAGGGCCCTCGCTCCCCGCCGCTCTCCATGAGCCGGGCCGCCTGAGCCGCGCCTGCAGTCGGGCCGCGCCTCCATGACTCCCTAGCTGCTGCTTTCTCTCCGGTCCTCACCCCCCGCCCGGCTCCCGTCCCGCCTTCTCCCTCGGCCGCGCCGCTGGCCGCCTTCAGGTGCGGAGTCCCGAGCGGAGCGCCATGGCGTCCAACCCCGACCGTGGGGAGATCCTCCTCACCGAGCTGCAGGTAAGGGCCGCGGCCCTGCGGGAGCGCCGGCTGGGAAAGCGGGGCGGTGGGGGGGGGGGGCCCGGGGATGGCGGCCGCGGGCTCGGGGACGCTGCGAACCGCGCCCCTGGCCCGCTAAGTGCGGAAACTCGCGTGGAGTCAGTCCGGAGCGGCTGCCCCAGGCCCGGGACCGGTCTCCCGCGCGCTCTCGGAGGCCACCGGGCGGAGGGACCCTCCGTCCCCGCGGGCGGGGCCGTGTGCTCGCGCGGGTCCCCTCTCGGTGTCACCGCCCCGCCCTCCCTCCCCCCCCAATCCCGCTCCCGAACTCCTTTGAATGACTCCCTGGCTGTGGGCGGTTCCCTCCCCTTCCCCTCAGACTGCACAAAGAGCGCCCCCCAGAACTTCAGCCCCCCGGAGGGCTCGCTCGGAAGTGATGGCCTCACGCCGCCAACCCTCTTCAGGTGACCGACGGCCCTTAGCGGACCGGGCCGGCCGTGTCTTTTTCCTGACTTTTCCTTTCTAACTCAGGGAGAGATAGGTGGTCCTCCCGGATGGCTCCCTCTGCCCAGATCCGGAAGTTCAGATGCTGATGGGTTTTTTTCCCAGACTTTTATTTTCCCTCCGGTTTGGACACAAGAGAAAGAGCTCCAGAAGTTGTTTACAAGCCAGAGAACAGTTCACTAAGTGAAAACGTTAGGCAGAACATGTCCGCAGAAGATAACAAAGTAGATGCCGTAATTAGTGTGGTTGGTGTCGGAACAATATTATTCTTTCCTATTTCCAGCTGAATATTTGATGATGTAAGCACGATTTTTGTTTTGAGATCTCGGTGGTGTCGGAGACTTGAGTTTATACACTGTTGATTGTGTTTCATTACTTTGGAGTATCCAAGAGATGTTTACATCTGGATTGAAATTTTGCCTCTAAACTGATTTTGGTTAATTTTTGGTTTGTTTTAATATACTCATATTTTGGCCACTCGAGCTTAGAGAGAGGACTGAAGCACTTGCGTTAATTCTGGAAAAGTTTGACAGTTCATTTTTTTAACACGTGACTCTTAGAGGATTGATTATGATAACAAAATTATCCATTGCTTCTCCCTGTAAATTTCTTCTTGAAATGCCTTTGCCTTAGGTCCCTGCATAAGCCTAGTATATTGGGCCATCAGATGTAAGCGTAAGTGCATTGCCATGATAGTTGGTGCATCTTTAAGTTAGAGACCTGAACAGGGAACAACTGTACATTACTGTGCCTGTGGAATCCTTTGGAAGTGCAAAGTGGAATTTCCTGTTATTTGAAAATGTCATTATATAACATTTTAATTACATTTAGCTCTTAGTAAGCAGCTCTTCACAGCATACATTTGCTAAATGAATAGATTCTCTTCTTAATTTGCATGCTTGTAAAAGGAAAATGCCCTGAAGTTTTGGGAAAGAGCATATATTGCCTACTTTTGAAACATGAAAAGCACACTTTGATTTTGATAACATGCCATTAAAATGACATTTTTCTATCAGTGCTGTTAGAATTATAAATTTTATGGTGTCCTTGTATTTTCTGGAAGTTGGCATAAATGGCACTTATTTTGTAGCAAAAAACATTTTTGTGTTTATTAAATTATATTTAGGGCCTTTTTTGTTAGTAAGGTCAGTTTTGGCAGTAACAAGCACGCTAAAGAATGAAAAAGAACTTTAAATATGACAATTTAAATAATGGAAACAAAATAAGGAACACCAGATGCAGTTATGCTTTTCACTAAGAAAGTATAACTCAGCCGGGCAGTCGTGGCGCACGCCTTTAATCCCAGCGCTCTGGAGGCAGAGATAGGTGGATCTCTGTGAGTTCGAGACCAGCGTGGTCTACAAGACATAATTACAGGACAGGCTCCAAAGTTTCAGAGAAACCCTGCCTCAAAACTCCCCCCCCCCCCAAAAAAAAGAAAGAAAGAAAGAATAACTCCCTCTGAAAAAATAATAGTTCTTATTAAGTGTTACTTTAATATTAATCTTTACGTTGACAATATATATCTAAGACATTTTTCTTGGTTTATTGTAGTCTCAGTTGTAATAAAAGTTACTGCATATAAAGTTTATACTGTTTATTAAAATATTTATCTACATCACTTAAGATACATGACCGTAAAATTTACTTCATTCAAATATTTCATTTGGTCATGAAACAAATGTAATTGATTGAATATTTGTCAAAAGTTTACTTAGTTATATTTTTAAAGCTTCTAAATTGTTTGAAGTTTTTTAGACTGAAAACTAGTTTAATATGAATTTCTTTTTTAAAAAAAATATTTATTTATTTGTTTATTATGTATACAATATGTGTGTATGTCTGCAGGCCAGAAGAGGGCACCAGACCTCATTCCATATGGTTGTGAGCCACCATGTGGTTGCCGGGAATTGAACTCAGAACCTTTGGAAGAGCAGGCAATGCTCTTAACCGCTGAGCCATCTCTCCAGCCCTAATATGAATTTCTTGATGTTTACCTGTCAAACACACTTTTAAGTATTTAAATATTAAGTTATGTAACCAATTTTAAACATGTTTAATGACCAAACACTGTTACTTTACCATATCTTGTCTTGGGAATACTGTTTCACTCTAGACATTGGTTTAACTTTAATGAAATATTTGTTTGTAAACATACATCCAGTTTCTTTTTTAATCATACTGCAGAATTTGGAGTAGTTTGCAGGAGTTGGAATTGTCTTAATATAATGTTTGCTTCTAGACAGGCAAAGCTATACATTTGAAACCATTACTTTGTCTTCATACTTACTGTAGTGTTTCTGTGAGTAACACTTTTGACTCTTGCTAGTAACACGGAGACTTAGTAAACAAGGAGGCATTAGGAGAGTGAACAGGAGCTTTGATGGCCAGAGACTGGAAGGTGTATGGAAGGATATTTGTTACAGAAACAACAAAAATAGGCTATCAAAAAATTTAAACTCCATTGGCAGTTTCCAGCTTTTATATCATAATGTATAATATATATATGTATATATATATGTGTGTGTATATACATATGTATATATATATATGTATATATATTTCATTAGAAGCATGGCAGGAACCTTATTTTTGTGAGGCCAAAAACCCTACATTTTATTTTTAAGAAAACTGGGGTACACTATTCCACAAAGAGTAGTCATATAAACAACCTTCTCCAGACTTTCTTCTCTTAACAATGGCTGTTTCTGATGAGAGACATTAAAAGCTTGTTGAAAATCTGCCAAAGATTGATTTCTCAAGTTCATAGGTTAAATTTTTTAGTTCTGTGTTGGCACTTAGAAGGTGTTCGGTATATTGATAAGAGGCTCCATTTCTTACCTACAATGAAGACTGTCCTGATCATTTTATGAGAAGTTCATTATAATTACTGCCCTATGCAGTTACTGTCAACCCTTGTATCCTTGGATTCTTCATCCAGGGATTCGACCAAATGCCTCTGTTCCCGAGTGCTTGGATCTTTGAGTTTGAGGTCAACCTGATCTGCATAAAGTTCAAGGAAAGCCAAAGCTACATAAAGAGACTATCTCAAAACAAGGAGGTGGGGGTAGACAGATGGCTCAGTGGTTAGGAGCTCTGGCTGCTCTTTCAGGAACACAGGTTCAATTCCCAGCACCCACATGACAGTTCACAACTGTCTGTGAAGCAGCTCCAGGTGTTTTGACACCCTCAGACAAACATGTGGACAAAACACCAATGCACATAAAGTAAAAATAAATAAATCGTTAAAACCAACTCCATCTGTATTGTGCACGCACAAACGTTTTTCATGTCATTCCCCAAACAATATAGTGTTTGCATTGTATTGAAGGATATGTTTAGATGATATTATTACATTTATTCCTTGAAATCAGTAGGGAATTTATTTCATGACACCTCTAGGTCTCAGAATTCTTGGATGCTTAACTCTTGTGTGTGAAATGGCATGGTATCTGCATGTCTTCAATTACCTGTCAACTGTTTACAATACCCAATTCATATATGCTAAAGTGATACGTTATAAAGATGAACTGATATACAAGAAGTATATAGTATTGAGTGTAGATTTGTACACTAAATTTGTAGATAAAAGATTTGCAATGTCTACTTTGCCTAATTAGTTAATGGTTTACTGTCTTAGCACATAGGCATTTTAATTTACTGGAAAGTAATTATGACAGACTTTGGAATTTACTTTTCCTTGTAGAAGATATGCCACCTAGTATGCTGGTATGTGTTAAGTAGCACGTACTTTATACCTTAGTCTTTCTGTTAGTTACAAAGGGATGGCTATTCTGGCTGTTTGAGAGCTTTCATTGAACAAATTACACACAATTTTTTTCTTTTATTTAACCTTAGGCATACTGTACTGAATCATTATTTGTCGTAGTAAGTGCTCCTGGACCACCACTATTCCCTCCTCACAATATCTGCGCTGTAGGCAGAAGTTTCTGTCCTGCCCGGCCCTGCAGCTGTTCAGTCCCAAAGACACACAGAGGTTTATATTAATTACAAACTGTTTGGCCTATTGTTCAGGCTTATTACCAGTCACCTCTTACAACCTAAATTAATCCATAATTCTTATCTGTGTTTAACCATGTGGCTTGGTACCTTTTCTCAGTAAGGCATTCAGTTGCATTGAATATAATCTTTTTAACTTGGGTTTCCACCTACTTTAGATAAACTTATTCATATTATTGCTTGTTGATGTAGTGTAACAGCATTGACTGTAGTTTCATTGAGTAGATATCTCCCATTGTTTGATATTTGAATATTTAACTTATTGGTGATTTATTTATTTTTTTTGCTTTTCATAATGGTGAGTAAAGATACTATGGACAGCGTTTTCCTTTGTTTATGAAGGCTGAAAGTGTATGTGGGGGGTTCACTTGATGCTTTACAGAGCAGGCTAATGCTTTTAGCATTAAGATGTGATACTAAACTTCATTGGGGTTATATGAATTTATAATCATGCCAACAAATATATGAAAGTAAAGGTTCTTTTGTTACCTGTCCTTTCAACACCTTATATTATCATTTTTAACTTTTACAAATCAAAGGGCCATAATACTTTGTCTCTTGATCTTGATGATGCTTCGTGATTATCATAATATAGAATATTTCTTTTTAAAAATAGCTTTATTATTTTGAAGTATGTATAGGTGTGTATGTGTTCGATATGGATATTTGCATTTGAGTGCAGGAGCCCACAGAGGCTAAAAAGAAGCATTTGGATCCCTGGAGTTGGAGTTACAGATGGTTTGTGAGCTTCCTGACTTGGATGTTGGGAACCAAACTTGTGTCCTCTGGAAGAGAATCAAGTACTCTTAACTACTGAGCCATCTTTCCAGGCGCCCTGGAAATTTTCTTTTTGTTTTTTGACCTTTTATGTTTTTTTCTTCAGTTGAATCTCTTTTCTCTCTTGCCCACTTTTTCTTTTTTTTTGTTTTTGTTTGTTTTGATTTGTTAAGAGTTTATTTTTTTATTCTAAACCTGTTTATTGTGAATATCTTCTTTCAGTTTCTAAATAGTTACTTTCAGTTCAGGAGGTTGTTTAGGAGGAACAGTTATAAATCTTTTACCATTTTGGAATATATTCAGAATCATAATCTACAAGCTTGCAGTTATTATTTGTTGCAGGTTTGGTGTAAAAATAAAGAAAGTATAATTTCTATGGATTTGTAAACTTTCCAAATAAAAAGCCCTAGGCAGTTGGTAAAACATGTAAATCCCACACATGCTAGGCATTTAAATGTTAGTTAACATAGTGTAAATGTAGAAATAAATAAATAAAACTGCTCGTTTTTCCATTCCATTTGTCTTAAATTACTTAATACTTTGTTATTAAGTAATTAATATTTAATTTTTATGTTAGTAGACAGTATTGTATGATTTTTGAATTAGTTATTTACATATTAGCACAGGTTGTCAGTTTATTTCTGGAGTTGGTTAGATGTAGTAATATGAGCGGCGAGGCTGCGTCCTCAGCACCCCAGCTGCCTGCTAGCTTATGCCTCGAAATAATTACACGAACACTGTATTCTTTTAAACACTGCCTGGCCCATTATATCTAGCCTCTTCTTGGCTAACTCTTGCACCTGGACTAGCCCATTTCTAATAATGTATGTAGCACCGAGGTGCGTTTACCGGGAAGATTCTAGCCTAAGTCCATCCTGGGTCGGAGAGAGCAGAGCTATTGCGTCTGCCTGGGAGAGGGGAGCATGGTGTCTCTGAGCTCACTTCCTCTTCCTCCCAGCATTCTGTTCTGTTTACTGCACCCACCTATGTTCTAACCAATAAAATGGGCCAAGGCAGCTTATTTTTTAACCAATGACCTTCCTCCATCATTTCCCCTTTTTCTGTTTAAACAACAACAACAAAAAAAAAAAAAGAAAGGCTTTAACTTTAACATAGCAAAATTACATATAACAAAACAGTTATCAAGTAAAAGTTACAATATTTGCAACTATTTTATCTTTTTTCATAACTAAGGAAAACTATAATTATCTATATATTCTTTAACTCCATCAAAGACTCCAGAAGGATATAATATTACCTAAGCAAACAAGAAATCCAAAACTCTAGAAATGACAGAGACATCTCGCTGCCTGGACAGTCACCCAAAGTTCCTCTGAACCGTTGGGGCATCCATCTTTGGCCTACGGGCCCATAGTTTCCAGCAGACATTTCCATGAAGCAGGAATTTTCGAAGGCAGTTCAGTCACTATCTGTTGTGTCCGGCAGAATGTCTCACAGACTCTTTCATGAATCAGGAACCCCGAAAGACCATCTCACCTTTAGGCAAGTTCAGCAGTCCTCTCTGTGAGTTCTTTGTGTCCAATTCATGCAACAGTCCAGGCAAGAGCTTTGCTGTGTCTATAATTTGCTGGTCTTTTCCATTCTATGTAATAGCTACATTTTATTCTTTGCAGTCTAAGGTTTTTATTCTCTCTTAACTGAAAATAAATTCATGTTTCATCTTTTTATTAGACTTTTTAGTATCATGATCCTTCAGACTTCTTTTATAATCACATTCATTTAAAGAAATTTTTTAGCTACTTTTGTCTTTACTTTCCACTTCTTTAACTTATCTAAATATGACTTTGTATCAATTATACCATTAAAATTATTCTCTTACCGACATCGGTAGTCTTCTGTTTCTAATCCTAGGGACAAGTGATATTACTTCAACTTCCTGTAACTTTCATGTTTAAGCTTTGAAGAGCCTGCACAAACCTGGTTTTATATATATGTACGCACACACATGCATGTATGGGAGCCTGTGGCTAGCTAGCTGACGTGTGTGCACTACAGGAAGATTTCACTTAATCCAAGGATAAGGTGGAGACCCTAGTCCCCATAGTGCTAAACAGAAAACTGAATGCCTTCTTTCCCTGCCGCCCTTTTCTTCTCTATCATTGATTCTGTGTTCTCTTATCTCTTTAGCGTTACACATCAAATGCCTGTAAGTCCATTGCTAGTTGAACAGTATACCCTGTGCCACAGTTTCAAATGCTTGTTTGAGAAAATCTGATTGGCCTTATTCACCTTGATCCATTCAACTATGTAACTCAAGGAATGGGATTGTGTTAGGGATGACAATTATTTTCTGAAAGGGGAGTGTAGGGTAGGAAAATGCACATGCGTTTAAACTCTTTCAATAATTTTCTTTTATTATAGAATGAAATAGACCTTCCATTTTCTGTCCCTTATAAGTCCTGCTAGACCTTTCTCTGTCTTAAGCTAGGGCATATTGAACTATTCGGCATATTGAAATATTCCACATTTCTTTTGTACTTCTGTGTCTAGTTTTAATAACACTAATATTGTCTCTCTCCATGAATAATATTTGGCAAATTGGACAATCCTTTAACTCTACTAAGGAACAGTTATATTTATGTAGAACCCAAAAGTTTAAAGGTTGCCCCATCCCCCATTTCTCTTTCACACTCTTACCTCAGCTTCCCAAGTAATGAGATCACAGGCATGTACTACCACATTATTTCTTTTTTAAAATAAGTAAATTTAGTGAATTAGTCATTTCACATTTGTGACTATAGTGATATTTTATTTGTGTTTTAATAAATAAAGCTTGCCTGAACAGCTAAGCCACTAGAGGCCAGGGAGTGGTGGCGCACAACTTTAATTCCAGGATTTAAGGCCACCCTGGGCTCAGATTGAATTTGTCTAAAAGGGCCCAGCACCTTTACATATGAGAGCTATAAAGGAGTCACACACCCCAGCACTAGGGAGGTGGGGATGGGAGTGATACGGCTGGGTGGAGAGAGGTATATTAGGATTGAGGAGACTAAGAGCTCATTGCAGTCTGAGGTTGGCAGAGAGCATTGTAGTCTATGGTCACGCTGAGCCTTTGGGCCTTAGTAGAGCTAAGAATTCTCTAATGGCTTGGCTGCTTTATTTTTTTGATCTTCAACTTGAACTCCAATATCTGTCTATGGGTTTTTATTATTTGTGCTACATGGACCATTTGCAAAATAGGCTATTTTCCATTTTATAGCTCCTGTCATTGAACATATCAGTGCAGTGGTTAAATTATACGTCACTACCATTTTACTCACTTTATGTCCCTAGCACCTGGCATACTATTTATGCTCAATAAATGCACAAGTCAATAAGTAATGTCAAATTGTTTTAAATTTTCTGGCCAATCTAATACTTCTAAATTTCTAAAATCTCACTGACTATGCTAGAGATCTGGTCATTTTTATTAGTTGCTATCTTAGCCTTTTCAGTTGACTCTTATATTTTGATTACTAAGGAAATAGCTATGCTATTTTTTCCTTTTCTGGTGTAATTTTTAAGATTGTTTCATTTTGCTGAGCATGGTGGCACATTCTATAATTCTAAAACTTGAGGTGTGGCAAGGGCATTAAGATCTAGAGTCAGCCCAGGTTATATAATGAGACCTTGTATTACAGGCTGGCCCAACATCTAGGTAATTGGTCATGCTTCATAGATTCATTTTATTCTCCACTTTTTCCTCTTTTGTTCAAATAAGAAGGGTTAGGAAGATAGCTATCTTAACCTACAGATATTTCCATAATCTTAATTTAAAATAACAGCAAGCTGAGTTTGTGTGCCTGCATAGTTGAAGTCTTACACTATGTGATGAATTTCTAGGATTGAGCATTTGTTGAAGAATTTATTTGTGCATTGAAAATACTGAATTGTTGTACCATTTGCAGACTGTGGATATGCTTAAATAAATTTATAGCTGTCTTTGCCATTTTCCCAGAGACTTGACATAGTTATCAATTTGAACTAAGATTATATATAGCTACAAAATACAAAAGATCCTGCACATTTTTGTACTAGATAAAAAGGTTTGTGGCAAATACTGCTAAATAATATGAACTCTCTAATTGAATACACTCAAGCTTTGATGTACAAATTATTTTGAGTGCTCAGCTTACTTATTTATCATAATTGAATTTCTATTTTGTTTCTATATAAACCCTATCTTTGTACTTTGAACATCAAGAGAATGTTCATTTTCTTATAAATTTTTGTTTTAGTTCGAGTTTTCACTATGTTAAAACCTCATAGAAACTCTACACAAAATTTTATACTTAAGTGTTTGTCTTAGGTAAGGTTCCTATTGCGGTGATGAGACTTCAGTAATGTTTTTGTTAATTAGGACACTACCCATCACTATGTTTCCACCTCTACATCTTAATCTTGTCTTCAAGGGAAATAATATGTAGATCCATAATCTCCTGTGCTGAGTATTGTCTCACCTGGCTGAGGCTCTTTTGCAGTTAACGTTTTTATTTTCTTTTGGTAGGAGTATACCCTAAAATTTAAAAAAAAATGTGGAAAATGACTACTGTGTAATCATTTATTATACCTAGTAATGATCATTTGAGGTCTAGTACAGTAGCTGCCAGCTGGTGTATATAGCTTTTAAAATTTAAAGTAGTGAAATTTAATAAAAGTACTCACTCAATAGCCAGATTGGGCCAGTGAGTGTTACATTAGATAACATCAACTTGGATCATTAAATTCTATAGAACTGCTCTAGAAAAGGATTTAATTGATTTGTTTAAATATTGTCAATTTAGATGAGGCCAAAAGTCCCTTGTAAATTATATTTTTGCTTACTCTTAAGTGAAGTAATGTATTAATATGACTTGAAAATAAACCATAGCTGAGTGGTGGTAGGCGCACCCTTTTAATCCCAGCACTCGTGGGCAAAGGCAGTCACATCTCTGCTAGTTAGAGACCAACCTGGTCTACAGAGTGAGTTCCAGGACAGGCTTCATAGCTACAGAGAAACCCTGTCTTGAAAAACAAAAACAAAAAGAAAAGAAACCATTCAGTTTAAAGATGCTTTCCTAAACCTGGTGGTGGTGGTACAAGGCTTTAATTTTAGGACTCAGGAGACAGAGACTGGTGAGTTAGAGGCCAGTGTTGTCTATGTACCAGGACAGCATGGGTATACACCGGGTTTGCCTACACAGAGGGGAAGAAATGCTTTTCTAGTTGAGTCCTTTTTTGTTTTTGCTTACAATCTGACTGAAAAGTGTCAATGTTACAGTTGGTTCATTATTATATAATGTTATTGTTGTTGTTGCTCTTTAGATAGGGCTGGCCCCAAACTCAGAGATCCACCCACCTCTGACTCCAAGTGTTGGGATTAAAGGCATACCACTTTCTGACTATTATATAAATTTTTTATGTAATAATTTCAGATGAGTAGTAAAAAAATAAGATGTATTTGAGATTTAGTATATTAAGATATAAACTCATGGATTCTTTTGTTTTGAAAATTCATAGCAAAGATACTGTGAGTTTGAAGTCATATTTTGTAGCCAATTCTCTTGGTTGAGGGGATAGGTACTACATTCTTTGAGGAATTGCAGTATTCAATTCAGGTATCAAAAACATCGGGTAATTAGTTAACAATTTGTCTAGTGCTTTTTCACATCGTCTTAAAACAAGTTTTCTTAGAAGTTTTTTATTTTGAATGTTTTTACTGTCACAGAGATTAAAGTGAAACATTTTTGGTGACAGCCTCACGTTATCTCTTGACAGAACCAGAAGAATGGGGCATATTTATATCAGCGGAACTCTGAAATCATGGGTTTCATTGCTTTCATACCAGTTTGTTGACTTGTATCAAATTACTATTAAAAGATCCTGCTAAATCTTTTTTGAATTTGCCGGCTGTGTTTTAAAAGTCTTATTTCTTGAATATATTATTGAAACACATAAACCAAAAGAATAAAATCCTTCATTTCTAAAGATTATAGTAATTGTGTGTTTGTACATATGTACTCATAGTAAATATTTTGTATTTTCTTTTTAATAGTAAATATGAGGAAACTGATCCAATCTCAATTTTTTTCTCTGATGAGTTTTAACGTATTAAAACTTAAGAGACTGATTTTTGGGTCTGTATAAGCATATGAGACCTTGAGTGGTTTTATTGTGGTTTGGGGTTTTGTTTTGTTTTGTTTTTTGGGGTTTGTTTTTTTTTTCAAGACAGGGTTTCTCATAGTGTTAGAGATTGAACCCTGGATCTTGCGCATACTGGAAAACAATCTACCAGTGAGCTACTTTACAATCTCTTCCGAGATTAATTTTAATAAGCAAAGGCCTTGCTTTTAGGACTATTCAGCCCTCAGAATCTCACATGGGAAAACTGCATATATAAAGGGTTATCACTTTAGGAAAAAATAAAACTGGGCAAAAATAGGAATATTAAATTTTTGTTTTTCCTGTATACATACGTTGGTGGTGATAGGTTTGTCCATTTGTCTGTCTGCCTGTCTGTGATACACTGATAATAAGCCTCTCTGCAGGAGTTCTTTTTGGGTTAATTGCAGTAGTTGAGCTAAGGAAGAATACTAGTTCACAGTCCAGTTCTTTATCTCATCAGCTTTGGTAACCAGTTTTTTATTAGCTCTTTTTTACTATAATTAAAGTTAATGAGCTAATACTAATACTATACGGAGTAGAGGAAACAGTTGATTTTTTAAAAAAAAATACAGTATATGTAGATATCTAGAAAATTTCCTTCAATAATTGTCCATTCTCTGTAATTTTCTACAGTAGAAATAACAGAAACCGCAAATGCAGAATTCATTAAAATGTTTCTAAACCAGAATTTCATACTTGACTATTGAGATATCAGCATTTTATCTGATTATGCTTGCAACGGCTTTTTTTTCTTTCATATATAAGCAAGAGTACAATTTACCTTAGTAGTTTAGAACACATCCTGTCTTCCTTTACACTTAGATATTAGCAAATGAAATGAAATGTCGTGAAATTATCATTTCATTGTCCACAGAGAAACTTTTGCTATTTCCAAAGTTGTATTGTGCATTTGCTTCACTTATTTTTTATACAGGTTATTGCCAACTAAACATCAAATGAAAAATTCTTATTCATAACCTTTATTTAAGAAGAGCAATTAGGGCTTATGTTTTTAAAAGAAGCTACACATCTGAATGGAGCCATAAAACACACTACTACAGCTTAGGAAACTGATCTAAATCAACTCTGTTATTTAATAACAAATGTGTAAATACCCATACAGTATAGAGCAAGCGTCAGAATTTATAGGCAGTTAGCCAGCTGAAGGTAAATTTGGTGCATGCCTTACGGGAATGAATGACTGGGGAACTGGTAAGTGTATAGTCAGTGAGTTGCAACCAGCTACTCTTGAGCTGTGGGCATTTATTTGTTTTCATATTACTGTTTTTCAAGACTTAAGTAAACAAGATGTGTTGGTAGAACTACATTTGCCATTATTACAGTGATGAATTTTTATCAAATCAAATATTTGCTAGCCACAGAGGCTCACACCTATAATTCCTGTATTTGAGAGGCTGAAGTGGGAAGATTTTTTTTGAGCTTCAGGCCTGCTAAGGCAATGTCTTGAAACTCAGAAACCTTGAAAACTTTTAGTACTTACCATTGCCAGGTATGTTATGTCAAAAACTATGATGTGTTGAAAGAGACATTGAATCTGGCCATTAACCATTAGAACTGTGTTGCTCAGCAATAATGCCTGTTGTGATTGGTGACATTCAGTATGGTAGCTACTAGGCACACATGGTTAGCCAAACCAGAATTAAAGCTTAATGTGACTGAGGGTCTGACTTTTTAAAATTAAGGTTACATTTACACAGAGATGTGATTGATACTGCTGACTTAGATAATGGCACTCTAGATTCTAAGTTCACTTGCTGAGACAGTCGTGATAAAGCTACCATTTAAGATTTAAACAGCAGGTTGGAGAGATGGCTTAGTGGTTAAGATCACTTGCTACAGGTCGGGCACTGGTGGTGTGTACCTTTAATCCTAGCACTCTGGAGGCAGAAGTAGGCAGATCTGTGTGAGTTTGAGGCCAACGTGGACTACAAGAGCTAGTTCCAAGACAGGCTTCAAAGCTACAGAGAAACCCTGTGCCAAAAATCAAAAACAAAAACAAAAAAACAAACAAAACAAAAAAAACCCCAAAAGATCACTTGTTACTCTTGCAGAGGATATTAATGTGGTTAGCATCCCCATCAGGTGGCTCACAGCTGCCCGTTACTGTAATTCCAGAGGATCTGTCACCCTTTTCTGGCCTCCATAGACTTGGACATCTGCATGCTCACACACATATACATAAATAAAAATAAATTTAAGACATTTAAATTACATATCTGAAGAGCAGTAGTTAGTTCAAGGAGGATGGGATGAGAGCCAAATACATGAAAGCAGGAAAATTGATATGCTTTTCATTCAGAAGGCTGCCCAGAGTCATGTTCTTATAGTTGTTTTTCCTTTGCTGGGAGACAAATTATTTAATAACTGCGGATGGCCTTGATCTATTTGCTATATCTAAACCTGGTCAGCAACATGAAAAGAGGGTTTTGTATTGTTTTCTTTCTTTTTAGTCAGAGAAGCAGCTACAAAGATATAAGGAATATACATTTTAAAAGAACAGCTGTGCTTTGCTTTATGCTCTTGCTTACTCTTCTGCTTGGTAGACCACTGACTTTTACCACCTGAAGGTCTTCAGCCAATTTTAATGCTCCTTCCTAGAATGACAGCTTAAGTTGAGCACCTATGGAGGAAGGCAATTGATAATTCAGCACCATGACCACTGTAGCTCTTAAAAAGAACACATTTAATTGACTTTATAGTTTCGGTCCATTATCATCATGATGGGGAGCATGGCAGCCTGCAGACAGGTATGCTGGTTACATCTTGACCAGGGTGCAGCAGGAAGTCAACTGGACTGTCACACCAAGTGAAACTTGAGAAACGAAACCTCAAAGCCCGCCCCCACAGTGACACACTTCCTCCACCAAGACCAGACCTAATCCAACAAGACCACATCTCCTAATAGTATCACTCCCTTTGGGGGGGGGCATTTTCTTTCAAACCACCATAACTGAGGGGAAACTATCTGTTCATTAATTGTTTGCTTTGTTCTTTGAATTATGTTTAATTCTGTAGCATTATTTTTGCCTTTGAAACATGTTGTCCTTTTCTTTGGTATAAAAGCTATACTCTTTTACGTACCCCTATATCTTTTTAAAAAATCTTGAATAAGGCCAGGCATGGTAACAAATGTCCTTAATCCCAGCACTCAGGAGGCAGAGACAGGTAGATCTCTGTGAGTTTGAGGTCAACTTGGTCTACAAATCAAGTTCCAGAATAGCCAAGGACTGTTAGACATAGAAACCCTGTCTCCAAAAAAACCAAAGTAAGGAAGTCAGATTAATGATCCAGTGCTACTCTGTGTAAAAATTGATTTATTAAAGATAACTATATTATTAAATTGTCTTTGGAGAGCAATTTATCTGATCATCTTATATAAAAATAAAATGAGTTACTTTCATGTATTACTACAAAATCTAAGGCATGTAGAAGCTTTGCTATTTAAACCACTACTTTCTTATTAATAGTTATTTTAATTACCACTTACTGAACACCTTTTATGTATCATCCGTATTTTGATTTTAATTTACAATAAAAGTAAGATATTTGTTAATTTCTGTTACTGTTTTTGTATTGGCTTGAGAGATGCCTCAACTATTAAAGACTAGGCTTATAAACAAAAATACAAAAATAATTATATAACATTTCTGCCCCCTTTGCTTTGTTGTTGGTTTACTGTGCAGATTAAATGAAATGTAGCATTATTTATCTTATGTAATTGTTCTTAATGAACAGCCTAAGCATTGTTGCTGTCTTAGTTTATTTTTTACTGCTGTGTTAAGACATCATGACCAGCTGGGCGGTAATGGTGAACACCTTTAATACCAACATTCCAGAAGGGCACCATGACCAAGGCAACTGATAGTTCTGAGTTTATTAGGGCTTATAGTTTCAGAGGGTGAGACCATGACCATCATGGCAGGGAGCTGCAGGCAGCCATGGTACTAGAATAGTAGCTAAGAGATTACATCCTGACCCACAATTACAAGGCAGAGACTAACTGGCAATTGTATGGACTTTTGAAACCACAGAGCCCAACCCCAAATAACATACCTCTTCCAATAAGGTATACCTCCTGATCCTTTCCAAATAGTTCCACTAACTGTGGACCAAGCATTCAAATGTATGAGCGTATAACTATTTTCATTCAAACCACCACACTTGCCTAACCCTCATCCATACTAGGAGCTGAATGATTCTTTTTAATGTCAGTAGTTATGCTTTAATTGATGTTATGACACTTTTATGTAATACTATAAAGTCTAAGGCTGTAAAAGTTTCATGATTTAAGGCCTGGCAGTGGTGGTGCACACTTTTATTCAATCCTAGCACTCAAGAGGCAGAGATAGGCGGATCTCTTTGATTTTGAGGTCAGCCCTGGCTGTTCTGCTCTACAGAGCAAGTTGCAGGACAGCCAAGACTATACTGGAAACCCTGTCCACTTTTATGCTTCTTCCTAGGATGACAGCTTAAGTTGAGCACCTATGGAGGAAGGCAATTGATAATTCAGCACCATGACCACTGTAGCTCTTAAAAAGAAAACATATAATTGACTTTACAGTTTTGCATTCTGATCTTCAGGCAAACTTTATTTACTAAAAAAAAAATAAATAAATAAATAAAAAACCCCCACAAATTTACTAAAAAAAAACCCACATTGTGTGTGTGTGTGTGTTTGTGTGTCTGAGTGTGTCTGAGTGTGAGTGTCTGTCTGTGTGTGCTGGAGATTGAACCCAAGGTCATGTTCATGCTAGGTAAACATTCTACCACTGATCTACATCCTTAGCCCTGTTTTTTGGCTCCCACCCCCACACATAATGTCTACTGATATTCTGTACATAGACAACGGTAGCCTTGCTATTATCCTCTGATTTGGTTTGTGTGGTTGAACCTGTTAAACCTGTAATTCTTGTATTATATGAATAAGAATAAGGAAACTAGTTGTGGGTATTAGCAGGTTCTTTATAGGTTTTTGTTCAGCTCCACCTACAATGGAATGTGTCACATTAGAAACTTTATTCTGTTTAATGATACAATATACTATAGCTCATGTGAGACTTTTGAGTACTGCTTGTGGTAAAGTTGATGAGCTAGTATGATTTTTTTTTCTCTTGTTACTTTAAGTATACTAATTTACTGTAACCATTCTTCCATTCATTTAATGAACATCTGCTCTATTCAAAGTATTATTTTGTGGTCTGGTCATATAATAATTAGCAACATATTTACTAATAGTATATTTTCTTTTTTCATGAAGATTACACAGGCAGAGATAGTTTTTAAGTAATTAAATAACTAGGCAAGGATAGTGGGACTTGAAGGGAACCAGGAATCACCCTCTTGAGAGCTGCTAAAGATAGAATAGTGAATGGGGATAAAAAGGAAGCATGCAGTCCAAGTTGCTGTTAAGGAAAAAACATTGATTTATTGTTTCAAAAGCCTATATATATATTTTTTTAACAAAATGAGAATCAATATTGGGAACATATATACTATTCTAAAAATGTCACTGAGAGTAAAAATGATATAGATTTATGAAAACACTTAAGTGTCAACACATGTTGAGACTTAAATTTATAATTTATTAGACTGTGTTTTTTTTCATGGACTAAAAAAAATTTAACTTTGTTCGTCAATTGACCAGTGACAAATTTTAGAAAATATTTTCTCAGCACAATACACCTTTGACTATAATAGTGTATCAAGGATTTTTGCTAAGAGAATGAAAAGTGGTTAATGTAGCTATCTGCCAATCCATTGGCTATGATGAGTGAAGGAAAGACTGCTTGGAAGTTTTCTGTGGGACAGTGCTTTTACCCTGTGAAGATTTGTTTTTTTGTACTTGTTTAATAAAATGCTGATTGGCCAGTAGCCAGGCAGGAAGTATAGGCGGAGCAATGAGAACAGAAGAATTCTGGCAAGAGCAAAGAGTCAGTGTGTAGTCGTCACCCAGAGAGAGAAGAAGCCAGACACAGAGCAAGCAAGTTGTGGCTGCATCGCTGGAAAAGGTACCAAGCCACATGTCTAACACAGACAAGAATTATAGGCTAATATAAATTATAAGAGTTAATAAGAAGCCTGAGCTTCTATGCCAACCAGTTTATAATTAATATAGACCTCTGTGTGATTTCTTTGGGACTTAACAACTATGGGAACCGGGCAGGACAGAAACCTCAGTCAACAGAAGTTGAAGACTTTGGCATCTGTAACAGAAATAGGGTGATTTGGAAAGACTAATAAAGTATTTATTTTGAGTCATACTGAGTTTAAGATCCATAAAACAGCCTATGTAGTGAGGTGGTATGTAAGCAGCTAGAAGTGAGAAACTGATTCTAGGAATTAGGGTGTGGGATGTACTCTAGGAAGTCATTGGGTAGTATTGAATCATGCTGTTAGCCTGAGTGGATGAATGTTAAATAACTAGAAACAGTTTGCCTAAGATGACTTCATGAAAGGAGGCTTTCTAGAAGTGGGCTGAGATTCTGCAATGATAGGAAGGAAAATTTTTCTAGGGCTCTCTCTCCATCCTCCACTTTGTTACTGGTTTTTGTTTATTTTAGAGACAAAGTCTCTCTGTGTAGCCTTGATCTGGCTGTAGACTAGGCTGACCTTGAACTCTCAGAGGTCCCTCTGTCTTTACCTCCCAACTGGTGCGATTAAAGGCACGTGCCAGTAGACCCAGCCCTGCACTGTGTTTTATACTAACTGTATCAAGGACGAAAATTTTATAATATCACTTTGAATTCTATGGCATTCATTCTTTTCACTTCATCTTGTTCAAATTCTTAATTTGAAATTGATGTAGCTGAACTTAGCACAGTTTTAGAAAAGAAACAATTGAAACATTTGAAAAAAAATCCTAGAATAAATCAGTGACAGAGCTGTAACTAGAATTTAGGTTTTCTTATGCAGAATTCTCCTTGTCTTAGTTACTGTTCTTTTGCTGTGAAGAGACAAAATGACCAACGCAACTTTTTGTAAAGGAAATCATTTAATTGGGGACTTGCTTACAATTTTAGAGGCTTAGTGTGCTATCATCATAGTGAGGATATGGAGACATTTATTGCACTGGAACAGTAGCTGAGAGCTACATCCTGATCTGCAGGGAGGGATTGGGCCTGGCATGGGCTTTTGAAACCTCAAAGGCTACCCCCACTGACACAACAGGGTCACACTGACTAATCCTTCTAATCCTATCAAAGAGATCTACTTCATGGTGACTAAACATTCTATATATGATGTTGTGGGGCTATTCTTCAAACCACCACACTCCTCCTTAAAATAAAATAAAAAAAACCTGTGCTGTGGGATAATGCTCTTGTACCCTGTAAAGATTTGTCACTTGTTTTGGTTTAATAAAACACTGATTGGGCTTAGTAGCCTGGCAGTAAGTACAGGCTAGGACAATTCTGGGAAGAGGAAAGGCTTAGTCTGCAGTCGCCACCCAGACAAAGGAAGCAAGGTGGGAATGTGGTGTAGGAGTTCCTTCTGTGTGTGTTGCTTTCATTGGTTAATGAATAAAGAAACTGCCTTGGCCTAGTTGATAGGGCAGAACTTAGGTAGGCGGGGTTTTTGTGTTGCTTTCATTGGTTAATGAATAAAGAAACTGCCTTGGCCTAGTTGATAGGGTAGAACTTAGGTAGGCAGAAAAAACAGAACTGAATGCTGGGAGGGAGAAGGGCAGAGTGAGAGAAGCCATGGGTCCACTGCCTGAGACGGACACTGGTTAGAATATTTCCCAGTAAGCCATTGCCATGTGGTGATATACAGATTAATAGAAATGGGTTAAATCAAGATGTGAGAGTTAGCCAATAAGAGGCTAGAGCTAATGGGCCAAGCAGTGATTTAATTAATACAATTTCTGTGTGGTTATTTCTGGGCTAAGCAAGCCTGGGGACTGGACGAACAAGCGGGCCCTCCTCCTTGCAACAGGAATGCCTCACTGATGAAAGCTACTAAGCCACGTGGCTAACAGACAAGAATTATGGGTTAATTTAAGTTATAAGAGCTAGTTAATAATAAGCCTGAGCTAATAGGCCAAACAGTTGATAATTAATATAAGCCTCTGTATGTTTTGTTGGGACTAAATGACTGTAGGGCTGGGCAGAAGAGAAACACCATATACAAAACAACTTAGATTTTCTGTATATGAATGTTCTGCATGCATGTATGTATACTCACATACACACACACAGTGTGTGTGCCTGATGCTGCAGAGAATGACAGGAATTGGCTCTCCAGAAACTGGAGTTACAGATGGTTATAAGCCACAGTGTGAGTGCTGGGAACCAAACCCTGAGTCCTCTGCAAGAGCAACAGGTTTTCTTAACTACTCTCTAGCCAGTTTTCTTTATTACTCTCTTAGCCAGCTTTCTAGCCCCCTCCGACTCTCCAGAATATATTTTCCATTATGATTATGTAACTACTAATAGTGTTGTCCAAAATAAAGTGAATCATAGTCTAAGTTATTCAAAATGTAATAGTATATGATTTTAAATGATTATTAAATCAAGATGTGTTATAAAATAATAACACAATGTATCATGAAATAGAAAGCTTAAGCTAAGCATTTTAAGTCAGAATCTACTTACAACACAGACTAGTTATAATTTTCATTGACTATTTCTGGTATATTTGCTCTTAATAAAGCTCATTTCTTTCTTTTTAAATTTTTTTAATAGTGTAAAACTTAGTAACATCAAAGCTTTATAGTCTACTGGGCTATCTTCTCTTCTCTTATGCATTTCTCTGGTCAAAGAACTGGGCCTTCTTGTTTGTTTGTTTGTCTCTTTTCTTTGTATCTATTTAATTTTTCTTCTTTTGGCTTTGGAGGAAGAAATCTACAATAAGGATAAAATGCAGAGAACTCCCTACTGTCTCCTCATGACTAGAATTCCCTTTTTAGTCTGCTTATTTCCATCCATCTCTCATATTCTCAGGAGTAGTGTTTCACTGTATATACTAGATAAGAGCAAAGATAACTATTCCATCTTCTCAAGAACCAATGATATAATAATTCTGACTTTAGTTCAAGCAGGAGCAACTCTTCTGTCTCTCCTTTTAGATAATTCTTAGTCATTGCTCAAGTCTTAAAATACATATTAGTGTTGCAATTGCAAGTCTTTCTTTAACATTTTAACCTAAATTTTGAATGTGTTTTTTATGTTTTTCTTTGCCTTGGTCTTTTCCTCTATTGTATACACACAGTTTTTAGTTGTGACTGTCTTTCCATTGGATAACACTCCTTAAGTATAAAGGTTTCTAAAATAGATTTTTATTGGATAAATTTTCAGAAAAATGAACTGCCATGCAACCACTATGCTCTTGTTTAATTCAACAGTTTTTACTGCTATACATTAAAGGTGTGATGGACAGTAGGAGCCAGATTTCTCACTGGAGTAAGAATTTACAAATAAGCAAAGGGAGAAGATTGAAATGATCCATACTTTCATAGAAATGAAATGATTCATGTAGTCGTAGATTGTAGCTGTGTAGATTGTGTCTTTTCACCTTTCTATGTCTAATGTCCAGGAATAGCATCTATTAATAAATATCTAGCCAATATTTCTATGAATTTTTATAAAAGTGTGAAGTATGTATCTTTTATTTGGGGGTAGGATTATATAGTCTATGTTCTCATAAAGATGGTGTGTGGAAAGAATTTAAGAATACTAATATTACATTGTTTATTATTTTTCTATTATAGTATTATTAATATTTCCTTCCTTAAATTAGATGGTGATGTTTCCATTGAGGGTCCACAAAGAGTAATTGGATGTAATTAAAGAAACTCCTGAGAGCCTGGATTAACCATGACATTATTCTCTTAGGTCTTTTTCTGCATACAACATCCTGTGCTTGTGGAAGAACATTAGGTGTTTTTTCTTCTGGTTGAGCTGGGCTCGCTGATGCAGCCGCAGTCAGCTGGTGACAATTTGGAATGTCCACTATAGACTCAGTGTCTGCCATCTCAGTAATAGTAGCTGGAGCAACTGGAATACTTTATTCTTTTCTAAGTGGACTCTGTGTGGCACCTCTCTTTTTCCAGGGCTTCCTGCTCTTGCTAGCAGAAGAGCCTTTATATAGCATTTGAAATTGCAAGAGTTTAAACAGAAGCTTTAAGTCCACTTAAGGCCAACCTTGAAAATGTCCTGAACACCACATTGTTGTTACTTCTACTACATACTGTTAGTAAGAGTAAGTCAAAGGACTACCCCAGAGACAGAATGAAAGAAGTGAGGAGTAATTCAATGCTGTTTGTGCCAGCAGTACTATTCCCTTCATAATGGG
Source organism: Microtus ochrogaster (assembly GCF_000317375.1). Lineage (NCBI taxonomy): Eukaryota > Metazoa > Chordata > Mammalia > Rodentia > Cricetidae > Microtus > Microtus ochrogaster. The sequence goes on along the minus strand of NC_022022.1, from coordinate 36,721,259 downwards.
CTTTTCTTGCCAAATCCTGCCCTGAATTTCCATTTACTCATAGTAAAAATTAAAAACTTAAATCAGTAATGAGGCCTTATATATTTTATTAATCCAAGTCAGCATTTGTGATGTTGAAGAAAAGGAACTATTGTAAACTATTTCTGTGGAGGGATGTAAATTAGTATAGTTGCTATGCTAGTCAATATGTATATTGAAAACAGAATTACCAAACTAGGTGGTGGTGGCTCAAGCCTTTAATCCCAGATTAAAGGAGGCAGAGGCAGGCAGATCTCTGTGAATTCCAGGACAGCCAAAGCTACACAGAGAAACCCTGCCCTGAAGAAAGGAAGGAAGGACGATAAAAAGAAAATAGAATAACTATATGATCTAGGTATGTCTCTGCATACATATAACTGAAGGACTCCAGACTGACATACAGCAGAGAACTTAGACATCATATTTATTGCAGCATGCATAACAGTTTGTGGAGTCAACCTAGATGTTTGTCTGTAGATAAATTAGTAAAGAAAATGCATATACACTGTGGGGAATTGTCATTTGCAAGAAAATGGATAGAAATGGAGATTATCATGTTATATGAAATAAGGCACACTCAGATTAATACTGTATTTTCTCTCATATTAGAATCTGTATAAAAGAGGGACTGTTTGGAAGAGGAAGGGGACCAGCAAGAGTAGAGAAAGGGGTGTCAGAATATATAGGGGATATAGATGAACAAAGTGTATGATAAATATGAAAATGTCAAAATGAACCCTATTGTGTGCAATGATTATATGCTGATAATTGTTTTAGAGGCCAAGGGTAGGCAGTGTAGGAGTTGTGTACCAGGCAAATAAGGATATCTAGGAATCAGCCTTTTTTCTCTTCTGTCATTCATGGTGAATTGACTTTTGTTGTCACAGATGGTTGCTACATTTTCAGGCCTTGGATCTGTATTCCAGCAAAAGAAAATAAGCTATGAATGCACCCCAATGAAGGAGCTAGTTGTCTTTAACAGGAGTTGTCTGTATGTCTATTTGTAAGTACAAGAAAGGCTGATGAAGTGAGAATTTTATCTGTACACTTGGATGCATATAACCAAAAGTATTGTCTTAGTAAAGATAAAGGGAGGGTTGGTATTATGTAGGAACCCAGTACCCAGCATTGACAGCGTCAGGGCTGTGTGCCAGGAATGTCACCGTTGCTATGAAAACACATTTCTTATTTTGGTTGTGAGGCTAGCCTTTAATGGCAGAGCCATCTCTCTAGCCCACTACATTTCTAAATTCTGGGCATAACCTCTATAAGACATAGAAATGGTATATTATGGTTATTATGGTAGTGGTGATGATAAAAAAACAATGAAGAAATTGAAGCTTTAGCGTGATTGGAATATTAGAATTTATAAATGACCATTCTGATTTTGAATGCATCTCTCTTTATGTTACATTCTAACTTGACCTTCTGCTAAATACCCATGTAGCCTACATTTGTGTAAATTGAGCTATATATTTTTTTTCCACTGTACTCCCTTCCTCTACCCTCTCCCAAGGTCTCCATGCTCCCAATTTACTCAGGAAATCTTGTCTTTTTCTACTTCCCATGTAAATTACATCCTCTTTGTTGTCTAGGTTCTTTGGGATCGAATTGTAGGCTGGTTTTTCTTTGCTTTGTCTAAAAGCCACTTATGAGTAAGTACATTTGTCTTTCTGGGTCTGGGTTTCTCACTCAATATGATGTTTTCTAGATCTATCCATTTGCAACAAATTAAGATGCCATTTTTCCCTCCAGCTTTGTAGTACTCCATTGTGTAAATTTACCACATTTTTCTTATTCATCTTCGGTTGAGAGGCATTTAAGTTGTTTCCAGGTTTTGGCTATGACAAACAATGCTGCTATGAACATAGTTGAACACGTGTCCTTGTGGTACAATTGAGCATCCTTTGGGTTTATACCCAAAAGTGGTATTGCTGGGTCTTGAGGAAGGTTGTTTCCTAATTTTCTGAGAAATTGCTATACTGATATCCAAAGGGATTCTACCAAGTTGCACTCCCACCAGCAATGCAGGAGTGTTCCCTTTGCCCCACATCCTCTCCAGCATAAGTTGTCATCAGTGTTTTTGATCTTGGCCTTTCTTATAGGTGTAAGATAGGATCTCAGAGTTGTTTTGATTTGCATTTCTCTGATGGCTAAGGATGTTGAATATTTCCTTAAGTGTCTTTCAGCCATTTTACATTTGTCTGTTGAGAGTTCTCTGTTTAGGCCTGCATTTTATTTTTTTTGTTGGACTATTTGTTCTTTTGATGATCAATTTCTTAAGTCCTTTGTATATTTTGGAGATCAGTTCTCTTTTTGATGTGGGGTTGGTGAAGATCTTTTCCCATTCCATGGTCTGCCATTTTGTCTTGTTGACCATGCCCTTTGCCTCACAGAAGCTTTTCAGTTTCAGGAGGTCCCATTTATTAATTGTTTCTCTTAGTGTCTGTGCTACTGGAGTTATATTTAGGAAGTGGTCTCTTGTGCCAATGTGTTCAAGTGTACTTCCCACTTTCTCTTCTATGAGATTCAGTGTAGTTTGTTTTATCTTGAGGTATTTGATCCATTTGGACTTGAATTTTGTGCATGGCGATAGATATGAATCACCTGAATCATTAGTGGCTCAAAGAAGAAATAAAGGAAGAAAGTAAAGACTTCCTAAAATTCATTGAAAATATCCACACAACGTACCCAAATTTAGGGGACACAATGAAAACAGTGTTAAGAGGAAGAAAGTTCATAGTTCCAAATGCCTACACAAAGAAGCTAGGAAAATCCCACACTAGTGCATTAACGGAACACCTGACAACTCCAGAACAAAAAGAAACAAACAAACTCACTTAGGGGGACTAGACAAAATCAAATTGAGAGCTGAAATCAACAAAATAGAAACAAAGAAAAGAATATGAAATATCAATGAGACAAAGTGTTGGTTGAGAAAATCAACAAAACAGACAAACTTTTACCCCAACTAACCAAAAGGCAGAGAGAGAATAACAAATTAACAAAATCAGAAATGAAAAGGGGGAACATAACAACAGACACGGAGGAAATCCAGAGAATCATCAGGTTATATTTCAAAAACCTGTACTTCACAAAATTGGAAAACTTAAAGGAAATGAACAATTTTATGGATAAATATCACCTACCAGAATTAAATCAAGACAAGACAAACAAATAAACCTATAACTGCTAAAGAAATAGAATTAGTCATCAGAAGTCTCCCAACTAAAAAAAAAGCCCATACAAGATGGTTTCAAATGAGAATTCTGCAAGATTTTTAAAGAAGAACTAATACCAATACTTCTCAAATTCTTCCACACAATAGAAACATAAGGAACATTGCCAAACTCTTTTTATGAGGCTCCAATTACCCTGATACCCAAGCCACACAAAGACATTACTAAAAAAGAGAAGTACAGACCAATCTCATTCATGAGCATTGATGCAAAAATACTCAATAAAATACTGACAAACCAAATCCAAGAACACATCAGAACCATCATCCACCATGATCAAGTCGGCTTCATCCCAGAGATGCAGGGGTGCTCAGCATATGAAAACCTGTCAATGTAATCCACCATATAAACAAACTGGGAAAAAAAAAAAAAACAAGCATATGATCTGAAAAAGCCTTTGACAAAGTAAAACATTCCTTCATGATAAAGGTCTTGAAGAGAGCAAGAATAAAAGGATTATACCTAAACATAATAAAGGCAATATAGAGCATGCCAACAGCCAACATTAAACTAAATGGAAAGAAACTCAAAGTGATCCCACTGAAATCAGGAGCAAGACAAGGTTGTCCACTCTTCATATCTATTCAATATAGTACTTGAGATTCTAGCTACAGCAATAACACAACAAAAGGATCAAGGGATACAAATCGGAAAAGAAGTCAAACTCTCACTATTTGCTGATGATATAGTTTACATAAGTAACCACAAAAATTCTACCAAAGAACTTCTACAACTCAATAACACCTTTAGTAATGTAGGAGGATACAAGATTAACTCAAGGAAATCAGTAACTCTCCTTTACACAGATGATAAATGGACTGAGAAAAAAGTCACTTTTTATATTTTCACTACTGTGTATTGTTTCAAATAAGTAGTTAAAAACTAAAACAACCAGAAAACCAAAGCCCTATTTTGTATATAAACAAACTGGGAAGAGGGAAAGTGATGTATGTGTTGGAACACTCCTACTAGGGATTGCATTGAACTGCTGTTGGATTCCTAGATTAGGCCTCTGAAGTATAAAGGATGGATTAGGGTGAAACAAGAGAGGAAAGACCTGTGTTTGCCAATGCCCCTGACTTGAGAAAGTTGCAATGCAAGTCATTTAGGTCAAGGCTTAGTTCAAATATAGGAAATGAGTATTCTGAAGGGTCCTCATTAAAGAAGGTATAGCAAAAAAGAGCACCAGACCAGGAGTCAGAAGGCCACTGTGCTGAACCAGCCAGGTTACTGACTTTGTGATCTTAGATTATTTGCTTGACTGCTTTCAACCTGATTGCCTCAGACTACAGTCAAGGGGGTTAGACCAAATGATTTTTTTATTCCTTATAGTCAACAACATGTGGATTGTGACACCCAAGGTTTTCATGGGTATTCTAACATTTTTTGGCATCTGTCAAGTCAGACTTTTGTATTTCTGAAATGCAGTAGAAGTAACAGCCTTTTCACTTCTCTGGGGACCTTGCCAGTGAGGCATAAACATCTTTTTTTCCTGTCTCCTCTAAAATGAAGTACTTGGTCACAAGTGGCAGGCTTTGTTTTTCAAATCTGGTCCTATTCTTATTTCAATGTTTTCTTAACTATATTGTGAACTTATTGAAGTACAGTAGATTGAAAATGCCAATTTATGTTTTAAACTAAAACCAGAATTTTATTGTTTCATAAAGTATGCGTTTTGTAAACATAGCTTTACAAATAATACATTTCTTCATTTGAAATGCCTGACTGTCAATGATTTGATCTACTTAAAGAAGAATTTGTAGTTCCATTTCTTACAATAGAAATGTTGAATTAAAAAGCTTTAATAGCAAATACATGGTGTTAGATACCATTATAAATTTTTTAATTTGACAGAATTGAAGTAAAGTGAATGCTGCTTTTGGTTTCTTCTAAAAACTGTCCTTATTATAGGCAAAATAAAAGAATAGAAAAAAATCTTATTTCCAAAGGCTAGAGAAAATATGTAAAATTTAGAAGAACAGAGTAAAATCCCTGTTAATATTTTGTCCTAGGGATAGCTATGACTATTTTAATATCTTTTTCCATTTTTATGTTAAGCATAACATTTGGAAAAATTGTGTATACTTAACAGATATAACTGTTGTGAGTGAGTGGGTTAATTGAAGCCGTAAGAGAAATTTGATTTTATTCTGTAAATTTTTTGTTATGACACTTAAGTAGCATCCTGATTATTTTTGTTTTCTTCTATTTTATTTTTACAATTATAATTACTAGATCAAAAGACATCATTGTAAGTTTCTATTTATATTAATAACTATCTGTTAAGGCCATTAGCCTTAGAACTATATATAGTCAGGAATATGACTTTTATAAATATTTATCAAATGGACAAAGAATGATATAAATTAGTCTTAGAAGTATATATAGTCAGCAGTATGACTTTTATAAATGTTTATCAAATGGACAAAGAATGGTATAATCTTTTTTGTCAAAGCAGCAATTTTCTTTAATGAAAATAATTCAGATGAATTTTTATTTCTTAATTGGGAATTTATTTTCCTCAGTTATGTGTCTGATGTACTAATTATCTCTAGTCTCTTACTTAATCTATTTATTTAAAATTTTAAATTTATTTGTTTCCTCTGAAAATTCTTGTAATTTTTGTTTTGTCTATTATTAATTTGGTTGTTTTTATTGTCCTGCCAATTGAAACCTTCTTATTTAATCATTTCAGTTGTAAAGATGATTCTTAGAACATTAATTTTACAAATGGGTTTACATGTTTAAAATTTGAATGTTGCTTTAAAGATAAGAGATGACAGAAAATTTATTATGTATTAAATATTAATAGATGTGATTGATAATACAAACCTTGTTAAAACAGTTGAAGACGTTTTGGTCAGTCATTTGGTTAATGTTGAACTTAGATTAGTAGTTTTTAAAAAACACTAGAGCCTTTACAAAGCAAAATAAAATTAGAATGTATGTAAACCGCAGATTTCAGATTATTTTGATCAGAATGTGGAGTGGCTAAGCATGCAGTTAGTGTCAGTGATAAAAGATAGGGGAAATGTGGGTTTTCTTCATGTATATTCAGTGGTTGTGGATAGTCTGTCCAGTTGATAGTTTAGCATTATGTCTAGAAATAGCTCATGGACTCATTTTCCTCTCTTGTTCTTATACTTTCTGATCATATTAATAAATATAATAGTGACTTTGTAACTAGAAGTTCAATCCAACTTTATTTTTGTTGTTGTTTTACAGTGTGGTGGTGGGGATCAAATTGAGGACCTGGGCCACACATGCTTGACAACTCTTGTCAGTTTGTTTTTCCAGATACACTCTCACCATGTAGTTTAAACAGTTCTTGAACTGCTTGCTGATAGGCCAGTTAGTCTCAGCTTTCCTGTTTGCCTCCCAAGTGCTGTAATAGGTGCATGTCTCCACACTACACTTTCTATAGAAAGATGTTCTGAACTAGTAGATAAAAGCATGAAGCTAGTAATTAAGGTAGGTATAGATGTCAGTTCTCCCTCAACAGAAAATACTAAGGCAGAAGTTGCCACTAAGGATCTCCCACTGATTATGAACTATTTTTCTGTAGTTAATTTAGTTTATTTAAGTTAAGAGTATTATTTCATTGCCTAGTAATAGTTCCTGGTGTTATAGACATTTTGTTTCTGGGGATAGAAGCATTACAATTTAGGGGATTAAATGCGTTATTTCAGTTATTGCAAATATAAGAAAATTATGGTTGTTTTAAGTAAACCTTCAGTTTATTCTTACTAAAATTTAAAATTTTTAATTTTTTAAAATGTTTTAAAAGGATAGTGGTGGCTCATGATGGAGGCAGAAGGAGGAGGATCTTGATGAGGCTAGGCTGGCCTACAAAAGAGTTCCAGGCCAACCATAGCTATGCTGTATGAGGCTACTCGTTCATTTCCGGCTGTTCAGACTCAAACTGTATTAATTAAATCACTGTTTGCCCTATTAGCTCTAATTTCTTACTGGCTAGCTCTTACATCTAGAATTAACTCATTCCTATTATTTTATGTTTTACCACAAGGTTCTGGCTGACAATTTGCATCTTACTCTGGAGGTTGCATGGCTTCCTCTGACTATGCCTTCTTTCTCCCAGCATTCAATGTAGTTTTCTCTGCCTAGCTCTACTCTACCCTATCACAAGCAGGTTCTTTATTCATTAACCAATTAAAACAACACATATACAAAAGGACTTCCCACACCATATCTACATACTGAGACTGACTATGCCTAAGGAAAGGCTGAGGTAGGGGTGGAGAATATTCTAACCTTTTTGGGATCTGGATCTGGTATCTAGAACAGTTGTTTATCCTAACTTAATGGCTATATTTTGTACACCCCTTGTTCCTGTCCTAAAGGTAATTGATTCATGTCACAGAAAAAGGTGGGAGTAATAATATGTTTACTAAAAAGTCAGATTTGTGGAAAAGAAGAGGGAGCCAATCTGTTATCAAAGTTTGTATCTGACTTCTCAATGGTGGAATCCTAGTTTGCTTCTGAGCTTCAACAAGTATTCTTTTTATCAGAAAGAGGAAAGCATGAGTTTTTAAATTCGTGTGTGTGTGTGAATGTTCTAAACATCTTTTTCTTTTTTAAAAAAGTTTTATGTGCCAATTATAATCCTGCCGTCGAACGCTCTTAGTCTTTGGAGTGATCACATAACAAGAGAAATAACTACTTAAACAAGGTCCATGGTACCAGCACACAGGAGAGTCATTTACCTCCTAAGGGAGAACATTGGCAGGAAATTCTTTACAGGAAGGTTATCATGAACTTTGAAACAAAAAGTTACCCAGGCCAAGAAGGAACTTGGAACAAGTAATTGGAGACAGAGAGGTGGTATATCCCAAAGGTATAACATGCATGGTAATGGAGCCAAGAAACATGGTTTCTCAAAGTAATTTCCCACAACTTGATATTGTTGGACTTTGGAGAACAATCTGAAAAGAACGAAGAGTGGAAGTGAGGAAGGGATGTCAAAGAATTCACATCAAATATGTGAGCTATTTTTACCTTTTTATTTTAACAGCCATTAAAAGCTGTTATGTAAATGTTATACTTTCGTTTCAATTTGTATTTTCACTGTATACCATGGCTAAATTGTTAAAAAAAATATTAAGGTAGTTGGATCTTACTATTTACTTAACAGAACTGTTGGGTATTTTTTTGGCCTGCAAAGAATAAGGAAAGAAGTTACTAAAGTGAAGGATATCATGAACCAAGAAATTTTAAGGACTAGTGACTTACTGCATAATATTAATCCAAGAACTTGTTCATTTCTGTGATATTTTCTGGTGAACTTAAAAGAATTGAAATACCTAGTAAAGTTGGATTAATTTTAAGTCTTTTCTCATCTAAGCATTTTTTGCTTCAGGCTGTTTTCCAAAAGGCTATAGAGTGGGAATTTTTTATTCTTTGGCATTCATCATATGACTGGTGTTCCCAGTACCTAACCTAAGGTGACTTGGAAACTAAAATGATGAGACTCACTGAATTATAAATGTTGAAGGAACTGGGGATGTAGCTTAGTGGTAGGGTGCTTGGCTAAAATGTGAAACTTGAGTTTTATCACCAGCACTATGTGAATGAATGTATTTGTGAATGAATGCTGAAAATTTTCAGCAGTATTTTATCCCTGGAAGAATAACACACTTTGATAAAATTAAATTTAAAGTCAATAGGCACATTTCAGGAATTAGTTTAGATAAGATGCATAGAGTACAGTATAGAGATTATATACATGCGTTAACATTTTTTTTTGATAGTGTGTTTTGTTTCGTCAGAATGTCAAGGAGATCTTAGCCTTAAGAATGTTAGAAACCAGTTAATAGAATTCAGCTCCATATATATATATGAGGCTACCCTCTGCTCACCTTTCCCCCTACTTTGCATGACATATTTTTATTAGAGATTAAGAATTAGATGTAAAAGGGGCCGGATGGTGGTGGTACACACCTTTAACCTCAGTACTCAGGAGGCAAGGTAGGCTGATCTCTATGAGTTCGAGGCCAGCCTAGTCTACAAGAGCTAGTTCTAAGACAGGCTCCAAAGCTACAGAGAAGCTCTGTCTTGAATTAGATGTAAAAGGTAGTATACCAAAAATTTAAATAGTACTTACTCATATATATACATATACATACGTGTGTGTGTGTGTGTGTGTGTGTGTGTGTGTGTGTGTGTGTGATGGGAACTGAAAGTCAGTCTTTTATTTCATTAGGTCTGTATTTCCAGAAGTAGATAAACATGCTGCACAGAGAAATGTCTTACTCTTTTCCATCCTATCAATATACTCAGCTCTTCTCAAAGGGAACTGATATATGATTGCCTCTCAGAACTTAAGAATGTTCAAGCAATCCTATTAGACTAATATCCACTATTATTAGTCTATTTGGACAAGTAAAAGTAGCTAAAACGTAACTTTGGCTGTTTTAAATGTATGTTGGATTTACTTAGCTGATGTTATATATTAAGAAAGTTAATTATACAGCCACCAACCATCTTAGTATTTAAAGACATAATTTAGAGATATTTTCTATTAATAATTTTCTGTTTTTGTATTCCCAACTAAACTTACTAGATGAGATAGCCTTAAAATATATATGCAATTCTGAATACCATGTTTATAAGTCTATGTATTGTGATGTGATAAAAAGTGACCAGAAAAGTATTTACTTTGTTTTGCTAGTTTACTTTTCTGTTTTTTTTAAAATAGAAGGTAACATTATTCTCCTTTAAAATTTTATTAAGTTATTAGTGAGGCAAAATTATACTTGAAATTTCTCTTAGAATGTCTTGAATTACCGAATAGCTCTGAAAGGCCGCTAATACTGTGTTCCAGATTTTATAGATAATTGAATTGAGTTTTTAAAGATGAAATAACTTGCCCAGAGTTTACAATGTAAGAGTGACAATTTAACCATCTTTACATGTGATGCCTTTGTGTTGTAGATGTGTTATGATCTATGTACCTAACTAGATTATTTGAGATATAACCTTGCTGTATAACCCAGACTGGCCGTTATCCTTGCCATCCTTCTGCCACAGCTTCCTTTTGGGGTTAAAGGTATGAACCACCATGCCTAGCTCATTTCAATGTAAGTGTGTTTGTCAAATAACATTACTTAGTAAGTGAACAGAATATTTGAACTTTTATTCAATGTGGTTTTAATACAGGAAAATAAGTACACTGTTGCCTATTAAGGAGAAACCTAAATGTAATTCAGTTAATAAGTAGTCTTTTCATGATACAAACACTTATCCTTGATGCTACATGTGCTTTTCTAGATTCCAATGTTGGATGTCTGCTTACTTACTTACTTACTTATTTATTATAGGGAGATTCCCGGAGTCTTTCATTTTCTGAGAACGTGAGTGCTGTTCAAAAATTAGACTTTTCAGATACGATGGTGCAACAGAAATTGGATGACATCAAAGATCGAATCAAGAGAGAAATAAGGAAAGAACTGAAAATCAAAGAAGGAGCTGAAAATCTGAGGAAAGTCACAACAGATAAAAAAAATTTGGCTTATGTAGACAACATTTTGAAAAAGTCAAATAAAAAATTAGAAGAATTACATCACAGGCTACAAGAATTGAATGCACACATTGTTGTATCAGATCCAGAAGATGCTGCAGGTATTGTACTTCTTTGATTTTTATGTGACATATTAGTAGGATATATGTTCTTCTAGAGAATTCTAAATTTTATGATAGTAGTTTTTAGCTGTTCTAAAGTACAAAGACTTTTTCTTTGTGGTTATTGCCTTGTTTATATTACTGTTCATAAGGTTACTGAGTTGAAACATTTACTGAAAGATAAGTAGCTCTTGTATTTTCTTATCCCCAGTCAGTAAGACAGGGCGTGGCATTATTTTCTAGTATTGTCAATTTAGTATTGTCTAGTATGGAGTCAGCCAAATGCTTTTAACCTTAAGATCTGAAGCAAAAGTGTACCAGATGACTTTTAAAAGTGAAGAATTTCTGAGCCTTTGTGCTGGAGCCTGAAGACTTGAGACCTTTTAATACCCAGTAACCACATGGTGGGAAGACAAATATTCTTATGACCTCCACTTGCCCACTCCCAAAAAAGTAATTGTGAAATAATATGCATTCCGTAAAAGTAGATACTTCAGATTTTTTCAGCCATTAATCCAATTTATCACCCTGGTGTTTGGGTACAGAAAAGCTAAATTAAGTACCTACATTATCATGCTCATTGTTTAATTCGAAAAAATAAAAATAAAAAGCAAGAACTGAAACTTGCCTTTTACTTCTCTGTAATTATAGAAAATAAGAGGGAACTAACTGTAACTCACATTTCGAACCTAAGACCATTATTTTTAAAGAATCAACAGTTAGAAATTTTTTCAGTAGTGCAAAAGGTGAAAATAGGAAAATTACCTCTCCTTCAGACCTCTTCCTAAAGGCAGCTTTGCTTTTTTTATTGTATAGCTTTTCAAGAAAAATGTCTATGTTTATACCATTATCCACTTCCCTATGTATATTCTTTCTATAGCTTTATACAAAACATTTAAGACACTTGTGGTATAATAGTTTTGTTATTGCAAATATGATCTTTTTTTTTTTTTGTGGTTTTTCGAGACAGGGTTTCTCTGTGGTTTTGGAGCCTGTCCTGGAACTAGCTCTTGTAGACCAGGCTGGTCTCGAACTCACAGAGATCCGCCTGCCTCTGCCTCCCGAGTGCTGGGATTAAAGGCGTGCGCCACCACCGCCCGGCTAGCAAATATGATCTTTTAAGTGACATAAATTAAGCTGTGTGGTCCTTTCATTTGCAGTAAGTGAACAGGTAAAGGAAAAGTCATTTATAAAGAGTAAAACTTTTGGGCTGGAGAGATGGCTCAGCGGTTAAGAGCATTGCCTGCTCTTCCAAAGGTCCTGAGTTCAATTCCCAGCAACCATATGGTGGCTCACAACCATCTGTAATGAGGTCTGGTGCCCTCTTCTGGCCTACAGGCATACACACAGACAGAATATTGTATACATAATAAATAAATAAATATTTTTTTAAAAAAAAGAGTAAAACTTTAGTAGCAGAGATTTTAGATTACTGTGTGATTAGCTAGTAAGAGTTAATAGGTGTAAAACTAACATTCTAAAAAATTTCTAAAAATAACAGTATTTAGTACTCCTCCTCTACTTCATCTGGGACTTAGGACTTTTATTTGGAGAAGGCTCTGTATATAGACGTCAACCCTGTACTAGAACTTAATCTTTAAAATGACATAAATAATAGGAAACCAGTTTTTCCGTTTTAGAACTGAAACAGTCCCAAAGGTATGAATTAATTAGCTCAGAATAGTCAAACTGGCTATACACTTTCTACTCCTCGACTAGGAGTCTCTTACCCACAAATTCCGTAATTATATTATAAATGGAAACATGTATTGTGAAAATTCCGTTTTTAGTAGTAGTATTTTATAAACTAAGATAGTCTGTTGTGTTTGGTTCTCTGCCAAGTTCTACATGTCTTGCCTATTGCGTCTTTGGAAGTCTAAAATAAGAAACTGCTAGAGCTTTAAACTCTATTTAGAGAAAGCATTTTTTTTCTTTAGAATACTGAGAACTGCCTTGTGATTCATGAAAATTTGAATGTTTTAGCAACACAAAATATAGCTACTCTTTTGTTTTCTCTAGTCCCTATTTAAAAATGAGCATTAATGGAATAAAATTACATATAAATATATGTGAATGGTTTGCATATATGTTCAAGTATATGATTTGATGGGTTTTAACAAATGTACATAATGTATCTATGGAAATATCATTAGATCTACTTAGAATGTTGCATTACTTCTCAGGTAGTTTCCACTCCCAGAACTGATTCCTGGAAGCCACTAATATTCTGTCCATCACTGAATATTAAATACTTTAGAATATTGACCATCTCTTTAAAGATTTTTTTTTTAATGACCTCTTTAAGCCCTACTGTCAAATTCTTGGGCTCCCTCAAAAGCTAAGTTGGTTAACATTGTGAAACAGTCCTGGCCAATTTATTCTTATCCTCTCTGTGCTGCTTTGCTCATTTGTTATTGTGATGTAATTTACTTCCACCCACGTTTATCCCTCACTGTGTGACCCTTGATGTTTTCTAGGCTTGTTATAGAATATGGAACATGGGAGCATATAACTGTGAATATTACAGATGTTTCAAATGCAGCAAATCAAAATTATACTTCACTTTTGTAATTATTATCAAAGTATAATTTGCCATTTCACTTTAAACATTAAATGAGGTAGAGAATAAGCTTAAAAATGTTTCAAGATAAAACCAAAACTGTTGAATATTTACTTTGTAGATAATTGGAAGCTAAATGTATACAATATCACTTTTTGTTCTGATTAACACATCAATTTGTTGGAGTAAAACTTAGTAATTTTGTTAAATTATGCATTTAATTATTTAGTGTGTGTGTGTAGTACAGGCACATATACACATGCCATGGCACATATATAGAGGCAAGAGGAGACAACTTTGTTTTACCTCACTTGATACAGGATCTTATATTGTTTACTGCTGTGAACACCAGGCTAACTGGCTGGTAAGCTTCTGAGGTTTCTCCTGTCTGTGCCTCCTATATCCCTGTGGGAGTACTGAGATTGCAGTGTGTGCATTTCCATGTCTGACTTTTATGTGATTCTGGGGATCTGAACTCTAGTTGTCAGATTTGCACACTGATTCATCTCTGTAATAACTTTCAAATCATTGGTTGCACATGTGCCATAGCACACATATTGGGGCCAGAGGAGAGAGCTATGTGTGCCAACTTTTGCCTTTTACCTAGCTTCATATAGGGTCTCATATTGTATACTGCTGTGTACAGTAAAGAATTTTACCTATTTTCAAAATAAGGATTTTTATTAGGTGTACTTCTTAATTATAAAATTCTGAAATGTTGTTTATCATAAAAGCCTGGTCAGCTTCTTTCATGATAACAACTCAACAAATTAGATGTATTTAGAATGTTCCTCAACACACATACATGCACATATCCATATAACAATATATGAGATATAGCCTCATAGTTCACATTGTAATGCTAAATAGTTGAAAGCTTTTTCTCCAAGATCAGAAGCAAGACAGGATAACCACTCTTACCAGTTCTAAATAGTAAAGTCCCAGAAATGTTAGCCAAAGCAATGAAGGAAGAAAAGAAATAAAATGCATCTAGACAATAACAAAGAAAGGAATTATCTGTTTGCTGACAGGACTATTTTGATAGAGAGATTTCTATTTACCTCCCTAAAATTCCACTCCAAAACTTTTAGAACTGATAATGAAATTTAGTAAAGTTGTGTAATACAAAATAAACATATAAAACTAATAGTATTTTATACATCAGTAGTAAAATATCTGAAAAAGAAATTAAGAAAATAGTCCTACTTATATAATAGCATAACGTTTCACATATTTAGTACCTCATTTAATCAAGAAGATGAACAAACTGTTTAATTCAAATTGTAAAACATTGCGTATAAAAATTTAAATGTCTTAAATCAATTGGAAAATGTTTTGTGTTCATCCATAGAATAGTTATTATTGTAAACAAGTCTGGTAGTGCAGGCCTGTAAACCCTTCTAATTTAGAAGGTAGGAGGCTTGCAACTTCAAGGTCTCCCTTGGGCAACAAAGTGAATTTAAGTCCAGTCCAGAGAAGCTAATTAGGCAATGTCTTAAAATACAAAGTAAATACAGATAAATATAATGTGTTAAAAATACAAAGGATTGTGTATATAGCACAGTGGTGAAGCCTTTGTCTCATATGTTTGAGTCATTGGGAGATGTAAAATAGATTTAATGCAGTCTCTGACAAAAGAAACTCAGTATTTTTTTTATTAGCAGCGTGTTGGGTGTGCATGTTCATGTATATGTACGTGTTTATGAGCCACATGTGTGGAGATCAGAAGAACTTTTTGGAATTGGTTCTCTCCATCCTAGGCTACAGGGCTCAGACTTACGTCATTGTCCTGGATGATAAACACTTTGACCCCTTGTGGCATTTTGCCAGCCTCCAATATCATTCTTCACAGATATATTAATAGACAGTATCCATAAAGCTTGTATGGGATCACAGAAGATTGAATGATCAGAACCATTTAGGAAAAAGGAAAAACTAGAAGTATCAGATTACTGGTTTTCAAAGTATATTTTTAAACTATACTAATTAAAACAGCATGATATTGGCACAAAACAGACATCAACTAATGAAGTTATCTGGCTCAGAGATAAGCCTACACATTTGTGGTCAGTTTTGGCAAAGTGCTTGGAATATGCATTAGAGAAGGCCGCCTCAATAAATAGTGTTTAGGAAGCTGGATAGCCACATGTAGAAAAATAAAATGGGCCTTTAACTCACCTTTACAACAGAATAAATTAAAAATGGATTAAATGCTTAAGTGTAAGATTTGAAACTATAAGCTACTAGAAGCAAACTACAAAAAAATTTCATGTCATTAACCTGAGTAAGGCCTTCTTGAAAATAGATAAATAAATAAATGGGATTACAACAAATTTAAAAGACTTTTTCATGACAAAGGAAGTAATAGATTGAAGAGGCAATACAGGTTGCAGAAAATATATGCAAATCATATATTACAGTATTTTTTGAGGAACTCAGACTACCAATAAAGAAAACATTACCTTAGTTTTTTTGTTTTGTTTTATTTTTTTTAAAAAAAGATCAAAAGCTTGACTAGAACTGTAGGTGTAGTTCACTGAGAGTGTGAGGCTCTGGTTTCTACCCACACCACAAAAATAAGGGGAGGGGGGATACCCCCCCCCGACAAAACAGAAACTCTAATTGTAGGTACTTCTCAGAGGACATGCAAATAGAAGTGTCTGTTCAATACCTAATTGTTGGAGAAATATAGCTGAAAACCAGAGAGAGACATTTCTTCCCTCCATTTAGATGGGTTAATTATTTAGAAGTTGAAGGATCCATACTGGCAAGGATGGAGAGAAGGAAATTCTTGTGTATTCTTGGTGCTATTGCAAGTTAGTAAATCTAGTATGGGAAACAGAATGGAGTTTTGTCATAAGTAAAAGAAAAAATACGTCAGTAGTAAGAGTGTGTGCAAGGCCCCCATTCAGTCTCTAATGCTACAAACACAAAAGAATTGCCATATAGTTCAGTAGTGTGTCTTCCTTCTGGGTTTTTGATCAAAGGAGTCAAAATTATCACATCAAAGAGATGGTGACCACACCCCCGTGTTTCTTGCAATATTTTCCACCATATCTAAGCTGTGGGCACAGTTGACGTGTCATCGGTAAACAAATGGATTAAAAGTAAAATTTCAGTCTGTGAGTATAGCTCATTTGACAGTACTCTTAACAAACACAAGGCTCCATGTTCAAGACTTAGTACCACTGCACCCTCACATGCTTTTATATACATGGGGAATACCATTAAGCTCTTAAATAGCTGGAAACAGTTACTAAAACATGTGTGAACCTAGTGGGCATTATTACAAGTAGAGTAAGCTATATAAAGTGACAAGTATTGTATATCAGTTCATTTGCCTTAACCTAAAAACATTCAACTCAGAGATAGAGCACAAAGAGCTGGTTAATTAGCATGATTGGGTATTTCTGGTGTAGAAATGAAACATCATACTGTATACAATGGTTATTCATCAGTTAAAAGTAAAATAAAACTTTAAAAAGAATAATATCATGGAATGTTCTTTGTTAGCTCACATAGAAATTAATCAGTTTTTAAGTGCCAAGTGTAAACTGAAATGTTGGTAAGTGCCAAGTGTAAACTGAAATGTTGGTTAGTAAGTAGTACTTAGCACCTTGTGGACTTGTAGATAGATAGACGCTTAAGGAAATAGATAAGTAGTGCTTCCGTATAGTACTTTTATTAATATAGGTTTGGCCTGGTTTGTTTTAACTGTCTTTTCTCTTAACTGTTTTAAATAAAGTAAATAGCTTTGTCTCCTAAGCAGACGCTCAGGCTGTACAACTACACCTTGATGAATTTTGAGCATAGAGTCAGTTAGCTATAAATGAAGAGCAAAGGTTATATATGATTGAGTAGTCACATAGCTAGATCATTACATTGCTTTATGGTTGGTTACCACTTGGATGACCTTCAGACTTTGTTTTTATTATTTATTAAAAAGAAAAAGAAGCTAGAGAGTATGTTCTTCACTGGGGTATTTGTGAACAAGATGTTTGTAATAGCATATGTGTTAAGCATAAGGCACCTAAGCTCAGCTGACCAGAATGTAAAACCTCTGTGGATGTAAGTAAAATCTTAAGAAAAGTTTTCTAGCTCAGGGAAGGAAAGTGAATCAGTAGGGACTAGAGAGATGTCTAGGAGCACTTGATGCTCTTGCAGAGGGCCTGAGTTCAGTTCTTAGCACCCACATAGCAGTTCACAGCCACTTGTAACTCCATTTCTAGGAGATCCAGTTCCACTTCCAGCCGACACAAGCACTGCGTGCATGTGATGGACTTACATACATGCAGGCAAAACACATATGCACATGAAATAAAAATAAATGTTTTTTAAAGACCAGGGAAGCATTTGATCTAAAGATATTCCCATGTTCTAAACCGCTAATATTTCTTCAAAGCACTCAGTTGTGGTTTTGTTAAAATATTAAAAATGCCAGAAGCCAGACAGCAAGATGGCTTAGAGGAGTAAAGATTTTTTGCCTTACCTGGTTACCTGAATTCTATCTCCAGGACTTCCATGGTGGAAGGCAAGAACTGACTTCTACAATTAGTCCTCTAGCATCTCCACCTCCATTATGATACATTTGCATGTGTACACAGGCATGTGCATTACAAATGCTGCTTTAAAAGGAAAAGCACCAGAAGCAGCATATCAAACATATTACAAATTTGTGGTGGGGATGGGTGATATCAAATCAATATGTTCTGGCCTTCTGAAGTTCCATCCCTAGAGATCTTTTAACCATGCTCTATTTTCTGATAACTCAAAAGCTGTATCTCTCGTCAGTTTATGTTCTCTGAGCTGTACTGATAGTCTTATATCATGTGACTCAAAGCCCCAACCCCCTGTCTTATAATTATTTTTTCTAGAAATGTTATTCCCCATCATGAAACTGTTTAGGGACCTACAATGAAACACCTTGTTAACATAAACTCCAGCATGGTCTGACACACCATGAGTACCAGATTTCTATACTGGAGACAGTTCTATACTGGAGACAGTTCAAAAAGTTTAGGACAGTGGTCCTAATGTTGTAAACCTTTAATACAGTTCGTGTTGTGATGATCCCCCAACCGTAAAATTATTTTCATTGTTATTTTATAACTGTAAGTTTGCTACTGTTTTGAATTGTAAATATCTGTTTTCTGATGGTCTTAGGCAATCCCTAGAAAAGGGTCATTTGAAGAACTTCAAGGGACACAACCCACTTCTGAATTTTTGCCCACATTTTCTATGGTAATGACATCCGTGGCCATAATTAAAACTTGGCTTTTAGGATGGATATCATTTTTCTGGCCACCTTCACTTCCCCATTCAGATCACCAAGGCCTGATTCTGTCCTTTTCAGATCTGTATTTTCTTCTTCAGCCAGTTTTTCTTCATTCCAATTTAAACATTGCTGCCAGCATTATTGTTATTTTTTTTTATTTTTATTTTTCGAGACAGGGTTTCTCTGTAGCTTTTGGTTCCTGTCCTGGAACTAGCTCTTGTAGACCAGGCTGGCCTTGAACTCACAGAGATCTGCCTG
>NC_022022.1:36693542-36701829 GCF_000317375.1 Microtus ochrogaster | reverse complement strand
AGAGAAACCCTGTCTCGAAAAACCAATATATATATATATATATATATATATATATCACAGATTTGTAACATGTTAGAGATTCCCTTTATGACGAGGCATCTACATATTACTTTAGGGCTAGAGAGATGGCTCAGCTGTTAAGGGCATGCTCCCTGTTCTTCCAAATGTCCTAAGTTCAATTCCTAGCAACCACATAGTGACTCACAACCATCTGTCATGAGATCTGGTGTCCTCTTGAGGAAGAGACCTGCTTAGTCATCCTCATCAACTTAGACTATGAAACCCAATAAACAGAAACTTGTTTCTGTTGCAACAAATTCAATAGAACCGCCATATACGGTCTGCCCATGCATGCTTCAGCAGTACCAGAGCATAAATTTCACTTTTCATTTCTACATATTACTTCAGTTTCTGCCATTAATCACAACTCCCCATTTTTCCCCTTGCGGTTATGTTTGCTTTGTCTCTTTTCTCTCCCTATTCTTGCACACACATGTTTGTGTGTATGGGTAAGGTAATTTTCCTTTGCAGGTGGTTAGTTAGAGACTGCTGGGATTAAAGGCATGTGTCACCACCATGGTCATATTACGTCCCTTTATGTCATTTGTGTACACATGAAGGAGGGTGCATGTGTGGAGGTCAGAGGACAGCTTTCAGGAGTCAGGGTCCTTGGCTTGAACATGCAGGTCCCTTCCATTGAACCATCTCACCAACCCAAATTTCCTTTATTATGTGCAATGAACATTAGTGAAGGCTTTTTTGTTACCACGGTTTTGAAATACTAGCAAGTACACTGGAAATGATTTATTTTCTAAAGCTGCCAGTTACCAGTAACCAAGGACAAAATGAGAAACAAGCAGACAGGAAGCATGCAGAGTTTGCATCCCCTCACTCCCATTTTCAGTAAGGTCTTACTCTCTAGCCCATGCTGACCTCAGCATCACAGTGATCCTCCTGCCTCAGCTGCCTGCGTGCTGGAAGTCAGGCATGACAGATCACATACCTAGCTATAATTTCTCTAATTTCTAAATGAAAAGATGAGAGTGAGAGAGAGAAAGGGAGAGAGAGAGAGAGAGAGAGAGAGAGAGAGAGAGAGAGAACACAGCAGCAGCATCTCATTTAAAAAACACATACCAAAAATTGGTGCTTGCATTTGTAACCTTAGAATTACTTATGTAAAGATTAAGTGAAGAGGACTGTCCACTGCTTAGATGAGCCTTGATTTAATTTATTTTACCTTTAGTGTGCTTTAAGCTCCTTATAATAGCTGCAGTACAGCTATGTTAAGTATGTAGTCATAACCACACTGATTATTAACAGCCACAAGGTTAGCCATGCGATACAGACTCTAGAGTTCTTTTCCTTTGCTTCTGTGGTTCTTCAGACCAAAGTCAGTGTATACTACTTCGTTAACTTTACATACAGTAAGGAGTTCAATGTCAGAGTCAACCTGCAGTAATATACAGGAATTCAGTATACACCGTCTCTACCAAAACATATAAAATTTTGTATATATGGCCAGGCGATGGTGTATGTCTTTAATCCCAGTACTCAGGAGACAGAGGCAGGCGGATCTCTATGAGTTCAAGACCAGCCTGGTCTGCAAGAGCAAGTTCCAGGACAATCTCCAATGCTACAGAGAAACCCTGTCCGGAAAAACCAAAAGGAAAAAAGAAAAAAAATTGTATATATGTTTCTAGAGACAGAGAACTTCGTTACATCTTCAGGCAAGCCATACTGTTGTTAAACAACCCTAACTACAAGGAATTCATCTTACGATATAACTTGTGTCCCCACCACCTTTTACCCACTGATTCTCTGACCCATGTGGAAATATCAAGAGGACAGTTTTCATTTCATTTACAGGCTAATGTTTAGACAGGGATCATTTCTCCCCTCATCCCAGGCTAAACACCATCCACAGTTTTACAAACAACACATTCCTGTTCTTTCCTCGGCAGAGGGCTTTGTACTCTCCATACACTTTAGTTCTTCTAATTTAAATATGCTTTTATGGTAATTGTGTCCCAGATTCTGTGTGATTTGAGTATTTTATACAACCTTTATATCATTTATATGAAAAGGGAAAAGAAAAAAAATGTTTTCAGAACTATATTATGGATTGTATTATAATCTCCGCAGAGATTTTTTTTCTACAGTTACTGTGGGGATATTTATTATATATTTACTATGCACCATACCCTTTTCTCAAGTCTTTATACATAACCCTTTTAATCTTCACAATAATCTTGTGAGGTACATGGTGTTTTCATCCTAGAAGAACATGTGTCACAGCCATTCAGTAACTTTCCTGTGTTACAAGGTTTGAGTTGGATCCCAGTGTCTAATTTAAATGCAAGCGCTTTTCTTTTTTCCCCCTTTGAGACCAGGTTTCTCTGTGTAACCCTGACTGTCCTGGAACTTTCTCCATAGATCATCCTGTCCTCAAACTTAGAGATCCACCTGCTTCTGCCTCCAGAATGCTGGGATTAAAGGTGTGCTCCCCACACTCAGCTAGATCTAAGCGCTCTTATCCCCTGTACTGCATGTGGTCAATAGTTCCTGTGTGCTAATTTGAAAGCATAGGTACATTTATATCACTTTTCTATAAGAATGTGTTGTATTTAAAATGAATTTGGCTAATTCACTTAAAATAGAACTTTTTCTTAAAGTGAATTCTAGCTATGGCTTTGTTTGAGTCTTGAAGCAGGTAATATCTGTCTCAAAGGGTTACTTAAGGATTAGTAGCATACATACTCATGTGATTCATGGTTATACTGTTGTTTTCATAAATATGCATACATATACAGAGTGTGTTGTAGTTGCTTATAGGCCTTTAAATGCATAAAAGAATACATGCTAAACACGACATAGCACAGCAATCAATAGGGTAGAGGTCAAAATAGAATTGATTAAATTCAAATCTGTTTTTTCCACTTTAATAGCTATATGGCACGGAACATGTTTCTTAACTAATTTTGTACCCTAGTTTTCTTAATGGACTATGAATGTGATAGTTTAGGGCTTCTTATGAAGATTGATACTTGTTTATTCATTTATATTTGCTACACTTATTATTTGAGTGTGTTTTGGGTGTGTGTATAGATTTGGGCATGCATATCACAGTATACATGTGGAAGTCAAAGGGCAACTTGGAGTTGGTTCTATCTTCCATCGTGTAACTCTTAGGGATCAAACTCAGGTCATCAGCCATGATAGTAATTGCTCGTACCTGTTGAACAATCTTGTTTCTGTATATGCTCATATTTTAAAAACATTTTGCTTAGTAATTGTATTTAGTAAGTTGTACATAAATGTTTTGTTTTTTATTCTTTTCTGAGGCAGGATCTTGCTCTGTAGTACAAGCAGGCCTTGAAGTCAAGGTATTCCTGTTCCTCCTGACAAGATTACATACAGGTGTAATGTTCTATGTCTGGCCTAATTGTTTGTCCTGCCTATTGTTTTTAAATTACGAGAACAAGTGTGGTTATGAAAGAAACCAGTTACCGTCAATATGAACATTTAGAGACATAGTCAAATTATCAGAAGTCAGTTGTCAGACAGTCATTTTTTAAGTCAATATACTTTTTTAATGTAAATATAAACAGCACAATATTCAGTACACTACACCATAGTCATAATAAATATTTGATCTCTTTACTCCTACCTATTACAAAATTTGATGTCAGTCAATAACCTTGAACAGTTTCCATTGTACTTGAACATTATCACAGTATAAAACAAAATGTGCACATTTTTATGCTTAATTTATTAGCACTTAATGTCAGCACCACCTTTTAAAACTCATTTAGTTCTGTTTATAGAGAATCACCAGGGTGGAATTTGTGTAATATTTGGATATTTTATTCTCTTATCAATAATGTGACAAAGGGGAATTTTATTATTGAATAGAGTAGTCGAATTGCTGTGATTTAATTTAAAAGTAGTAATATAAATAAAAAAGCCTTGGACAGGTATCATCCAGCTTAAGATAGACTGATTTTAAGGTCACTTTGTACCCACAGTGACCTCAGCGTCGTATAGGGTTAGACCATGCCAGGCCCCAATGGTTAGATCTGTAGTGTGTAAAACTGAACTACCAGGTAGTTCCTTTGCTTAAATTATTTAAATTTTTATTATTTATAAACAAAAATTCCATTTAGGTGGCTTGAAAATTATTTCAAACTCTTATTCTTTGAATATATTAACTTACAGATTTTGTTTTCAATGATAATTTTTATTAATGTGTATCACTTTATAATGGGTTTTATTGTGCCATGTTCACACTTGCAGATAATGTATTTTGGTCAGATTCATCCTGACATCCAGTTTCAATAAGCAGTTGGTCCTAGTAACATTAGCATAATATTTTATACACAGATTGTCCAAGGACTCCAGATACTCCAAATAGTGATTCTCGTAGTTCTACTAGCAACAATAGATTGATGGCCTTGCAGAAACAACTGGATATAGAGCTTAAAGTAAAGCAAGGTGCAGAGAACATGATACAGATGTACTCAAATGGCTCTTCAAAGGTAAGTAAAGTCCCTAGTATTTGTAGATTCCATATTTATGAGTTTACTTACTCCCTAAAATTCATTTGTTACCCCGGTATCAACAAGAGTCTTTTGACTGTCATTTTGGCACATCTTCACAGAGTGATAGACCTGCTTCTTCTGGCAATGTGAGATCCCTGCTGAGGTCAACAGGTGATTGCCACCTTCTAAAGCTCTCCCACTGCAAATAAGCATCTTTTTCATTCCATTTAGTGACACATTTTTCATATAGTTTTGGTTTGGCTTGATAATTTCAGAGTTTAAACAGTATATAATGGTCCTGAGACAATTTTAGCCTCAAAGTTAGAAAATACAGAAAAAAAAGAAATGTTTTTAAAAGCAATAGTATAAAAATTGTGTATTTTCTCAAAACCTAGTTTTCTGTATTTGTGACATTTCTGTGAACCTAAAATCACATCAAAATAAACGAAAAAAAAAATCTACTCCCCCAAAAGAATCAAGACTATAATGAATTTTCCAGCCACTAACAGACGTTGGGAAAGGGGGTCCTAGAATTACCGATTACATGACTTACTGTTGTATATTCTTGCGATTATAATATTGTTACTACCATTTGAAAATCTGTGTTGAGGGAGCATATGCTTTTAAATATACTGTGGCAGGAAAAAGAAATGTTGGGGACATCTGACTCATACTAATGATTCTTCCCAATATAAAATCTCATAGATTTTATGATTCTGAAAATCTGGGGTACATTTATTATAAATTCTACCTATCTAATCTCAGTTATTTTAAAGATTCTTATCTCTGGATATCAGTGTTTCTTTGTATTCTAAAGCTTAAATGTATGTGTTATTTTTTTCTGTGTGGTATGTATGTGTTTGGGCCCACAGCATGTGTAGAGGTCAGAGGACAGCCATGGGATTTAGTTCTCACATATTATCATGTGAGTCCCAGGGGTCAGACTTAGGTCATCATGTTTGGCAGCAGGTATCCTATTGTAGGAGGCCACTTTTTTGTTCCTGGCTTCTCAACCCAAAATAATCACACAGAAACTATTTAAAACACTGCTTGGCCAATGACTGTGGCATATTACTGGCAAGCTCTTACATATTAACCCATTTCTATTATTTTATATTTTACCATGAAGGTTGAGGCCTACTGGCAAGGTTCCAGCTAGCATCTTGCATCTTTCTCCCCTTGTGCCTCCTTGGCTTCTCTTGACTCCACCTTCTTTCTCCCAGCATTCAGTTTAGTTTTCCCCACCTACCTCTATTCTGCCCTGCCAGGCCCAAGACATATTCTTAGTTAACCAATGGTATTCACAGCATACAGAAGGTAATCCCACATCAGTATTCTTCGCTCTAAGCCTTTTCACTTGCCTCATTGTCTGTGTGTGTATGTGTTTGTGTAGAGCTGTTTGGTATTTCAGCTTGGAAAGAATGTGAAATGAGAGTGGAGAGGATCATTTCTTAATGTCTTGTATCTGGGGTCTTCTACTGAACAAAGATATGTATAATAAGCAAGATTTTAAGGTTAATTATGAAAATTAGCTAGATGATATAAAATTAAAAATTTTAGTGGAGTATGTTTTTATTTGATAGACTATTGTTTCACTAACCTTTAACTAACCTTGGAGATAAAATTGTAATAATAATTATAAATTCCTGTTTTTAATCTCCCTATCAATACCCTCCGTTATAGTTCCTTTCAGATATTCATGTCAGTTTTACTTTATTTTTTGATCCAGTGAATTTAGCCAGAGCCATCTATGCAATCACTGGGTGAAACTATCCATTGAAGGTTGCTTGTCTCACTCAACAGTGAGCGTACAACTAAAGGTGGTAACTCTTCCTCTTCCAAAATCTCTCAGTAGCCAGTGGCTCATTAGGGAGAGGGCCCTATGAACACTTTATTTGTGCCTCTCTGTTGACAGGCCTACACTTGTGTGAGCCACCAAAGCTGCCGTGGGTTTATGCTTACAGTGGCAGTGTCTTTTTTGAAACAGTGTCTCCCTATATAGCCCACACCGGCCTCACCCCACAATCCGCCCTGCCTTTACCTCCCAACTACTAGGAATACAGATATTTGCTAATGTGCCCAGTTTTATTGGCTTTTAGTGGTTTTACTATTGGCCTTTAGTATAGGAAATTTTTTATTTTTATGAAAAGTTATGAAATGTTCTGCTACATGATGCCAAGCGTTTTAAAATTAAATTAAGCCAGTTAGTGCTATCTGTCTGTCATAAGATTTTTTAAATCCTAGGTTTATGGATTAATTTGAAGGGTTTAAGAGATCCCTTTAAAGTGTGGATAAAAGGACCATAGATTCCATTGTATTCTCCTAGAGTTCTTGGAGAATAGTAAGACTAAGAACCATAATATATCAGTTGAACAGTGTTATGAACATACTAAAATCAAAGAAGTACGTGGATAAATTACAAAAACCACAGGTCGAAACTAAACAGACCTGTAAGCATAGTATTAGAACAAATATTTACATTCCTGTAGCTTTTGAATTATAATTAGTAAATCTCTTAACTAATTATACTTAATTAGAAGACCAAAGCCTATTAGAGCTGCTTGCTGTAGTCACCAACACAGTCTTAACATCTTTCTTCTGTCTAGACGTGATTTTAACTGGTAACTTCTCAAAGGATCAACGTACATTTTTATAAGATTAGAGATAAAATTGAATTAGAATTCTCTAGAGTATTGAAAGGATCTAGTTTAATACTCATGGTAGGTACTTGGATATAAGCTTTTAGAAGACTTATCTTAAAAAGGCAATTACAAATAATAGTAGTGGCTTGAGCAAATGACTCTGGAAATCTGGAGAAGGACCACTGAAGTTCTATAACTTTATTTAAATCTTAACTGTGGAATATGAAAGACAATTTGATACTTAAAAACTAAATTTAGCAGGACTTAATGGCTCATAGCTATAATCCCAACACTTAGGACGCTGAGGCAGTAGAATCATATCTATAAGGCCAGCATGACTATGTAATGTAATGAAACTGTCTCCACAAACAAAAGGCAACTACTTTCTAGGGATGGTGGTATGAGTTGCCTGGTTAAGACACTGAGGTTATTGATAGGGTTATAACACAAATTTGTAGTACCATTTTTAACCTTAGTTGAGAGTTAAGTAAAGTTTACTTTTTGTGTGTATGATATACACATATCTACAAGTACATATGCAAGTGGGTGGCATGTGTGGAGAGGGTAGAAGTTTGAGTAGTTTGTTTTTATAGGAGTCCAAGTTAAATGACTTCATCTGTCTTGAAGCAGCAGTAAAAATAAGGGACATAGAATCAAGCTATTGGTATCTGAATGAGGAAGAACACAGTCAAAACTGACCCTTAGATGGCATGTAGGCAGATTGAATTGAATGTGCTATTCATAAGAAATTCACAAGAGGGAATAAGAAGTTTTGGAACAGGGATAATTACTCTCAGTTTGGCAATCAAGTCCTCTTCAGCAGTCTAGTTACTGGTTTCTATATGATAGTAACCACTATGCCTGTATGTGGTATAGTCAGAGTTGCCCTTTCAAATATTAGGTCAGATATTCTCAACCTCGTGCTCAAAAATACTTTCTATGTTAGCTTAAACAAAATCCTAAGTCCTGATTCTGATTTGGTAAACCCAGAAAATTTATCCCCGGGTATCTTATCTTTTTTTTTTTTTGGTTTTTCGAGACAGGGTTTCTCTGTGGCTTTGGAGCCTGTCCTGGAACTAGCTCTGTAGACCAGGCTGGTCTCGAACT